>NC_089745.1:47718993-47721493 GCF_040412425.1 Macrobrachium rosenbergii
TATTGTTTGTTCGTTGTCTAGTCGTCGGTGCGTTATAATTAAACAACTCCATTTTCCCCCGCCCCCTCTCGGTTACTTCATAAAATTTGAGCTCAAAAATTTTGGCGCCCCTTCTAACAATGTCCGCATTGTTTACGCATCATGCGTCGGTGGAGAGCGAACTCATGCGCCGTGCGTTCATGCGTATTTGTGTGTTCATGCATTCGGACGATTCATTAGCCGACGGACAAATAAACTGACAACCCTTAACTATATACGTAGTACTAACGCTTTCTCTCTCTCTCTCTCTCTCTCTCTCTCTCTCTCTCTCTCTCTCTCTCTCTCTCTCTCACAGGCCCACATGCATGTGCAAATAATCCTGTCTAACTCTTGAGGAGGACGACTACGGAAGTCAGGATCACAGTTGTGGTTTTGATGAATATACTGTTGGTAATGCATTACAAATTCTTAATTATTGGTCATTGTGTTTCCCTTCCTCAGTCGAGTTTTCTGCTCATGCACGGTCTCTTTGCCCTGAAAATTACGTTTCCCCTATTTCGGGAATTGTAACAGTAACTGCACCCCCCACCCCGCCTCCCTTTTCGACGCTCGTTACGAATTCCACTCAAACTTAATTACCGTCCAGTTGGCGTAAATGTACTATATGTAAATATACATGCACGCACTCACACATACATGCCTGCATCTATATTTATGTATTTATAGGACTTGTTTTTGAGACGTACATATCTGAGAGCGCTATGGATCTGTATTTATAGATGTGCAATGCATGTATTTACATACATACGTAGTACTTTTTTTTCATGTGTTTCATTGCATGCAGGATATTTGCAAAGACAACAATAACTGAAATAGACATCGTTTCGCTTTAGCGTTGAACTATCTTTTCGTGATGGCCATCCAAGTAGTAACCCAGTCATTACTGGAATGAAGGTATCATAAATGCGCTGTTTCGTGTCACAGTGGAGTGGCTTCTGGAGAGAGAGAGAGAGAGAGAGAGAGAGAGAGAGAGAGAGAGAGAGAGAGAGAGAGAGAGAGAGTAATTCCTTATTGTAATGATCTTAGTTCTACTCCTCCCCATACCTTTCCTCCCCCCCGCCCTTACTCCAGACCTGTCATTTCCACGACCTCTTATCCTGTATCTGTTTCGTGACATAGTGGGTCGGTCAATAACAGACAAAGTTGTTGCTACGATAGCTGCAGCGGTGCCACTGTAATCATTTTGAAGTTGTGTGGTCTTGTTGGGTTGCGTTCAGTTACTTAACTGTACAAATATTATTACTGTGATTGTTATTGAACGTCAGATAAAGAAGTCACTTGGAAAAAGTTTGCAGGGTAATATTAATACCCTTAAAAGGGAGACTATTGAAGATGTTTTAGAAGAGGCGTATCATACATACTGTACATCTTCAGTAGTCTACTTTTCATGGTTATTTTGTCGTGTATTATTATTATTATTATTATTATTATTATTATTATTATTATTATTATTATTATTATTAAATAGCTGTCGCGCAGTCATGATGTCGTATCTGATTGAAACGGCAAGTTATTGTTGCTGAATAAAAACTATTTACATTTGTGTGACTTCGTCCAAGAATGATGGTAAATGAAGTAATACTTATATTAGTCTTGAAGTATTTCAGTTCTTTTATGTTTTGCTTCTCTGATAACGACGTACGCAGTATGAAGCTCAGATATCAAACCTCCTTGCTGCTGTGTTCGATTAATTTTTAAAAATTTCCCTGAAATTTGGAAATCTTACCCTGCTTCTGTGGTTCCCTATTGCTATAGCTTACTTAGGAGTTTTCTGTTGAAATTTTCGCAGATAAGCTTTTTGTTTCTTTCTTTTCCCTCACCTTTTTTTTTTAAACGAACAAACGCATATGATTGATTCCTTTCTGGAAGAGGGACTGATTCATGAATTTATAATGAAGATAATCGATTTCTGTATGGATTGTACAGTATATCCCGCATGTCTTTTTATTTATTTATTCAGCTCTGTTCTCCAATCGAACGCCCTTACGTGCATTTCATAGTACCTGATACGTACTCTTTTTGGAGTAGCACCAACCACATGTATATTGATTTATAGAATGTTGCCTGTATAAAACAAAGACAGTGTGGGTTTCCTTTGTGTGTTACCGATGGCAACACTGGTGTGGCGTTGAAGGTACACAAGAGCTGCAGGAATGGTGGAGATGAATTGTGTGTTTGTGCATTGTGATGATGCGATTAGTTTCATCATTGTCCACTAGTTTGGCTCCACGGTAGCACGTCTTTGATTAGTATTTATTATCAGTATTTTTTTACTAGCGTTTTTTATTGTTATTTTTTTGTTTGATAGTTGTGAAACATTAGTCTTTATTTTTTCACGCTTTCGCTTCTCTTTCCCTCTTTCATTATTGAAGACAGTCTCTGGAAGGATTAATTTTTATCAGACTAATAAACAATAGTCCTGGTTATCGAGAAACTTTGTTGTTAGTCCTTCAGTAATTAC
>NC_089745.1:47723993-47728993 GCF_040412425.1 Macrobrachium rosenbergii
GAGTTTATCAAGTTCCCTCAGCTGAACGAGCAGCAGTGTCTATTTTGAGAGGGACAGAGAGTGAGAGGTATATTATTGGATGTGTTTCACTTAATCTGTTCGGATAGTTTTAAAGCAAAAGTGCTTTCTAACACGCGTATCGCAAATAAGGGGTTAGTACAATAGTACAAGAGGAAATTGCTGTTTACGGTTCAGTCGCTCATCGAGGATTAAGTTGTAAAATAATGTTAATGAAGCCCTAGAATAAATATGAGAGAGAGAGAGAGAGAGAGAGAGAGAGAGAGAGAGAGAGGGTGCAGTATAAATTTACAAAACAAATATCATGTATGTAAATAGGAAAGGGAAGTTAAAGCGTACTGATGAAGAGAGAGGTGAAATGAAAACGGACAGCAAAAGTAATTAAGAGCAAATAAAGTCAATTCACGACCTGCAGTCCATGTTTGATGTAGCATAGGTTGTTGCGGGTAAGCGGCTGTCGAAAGCCTGCAGTAAGTTAGATAAATGGCTTAACCCTCCGTCATACACCATAGTGCACCCCACCCCTTATCCCCCATCCCCCTTCCTTTCCCCTATCCCCCCCATACCCTGCGATAGTGATGGGGCTTGGTTTAGCAAAGTTTTTGAAGGGTGCGGGTAGGGGGTGGGGTTTAATAACCCCTAATCGGACATTTATTCCCCCACATTTATTACCAACCCCCCACCCCCACCCCTCCCCAATGTAATCACTACTTCCATGACGACCCATTCGCACGCATTGCCTGATCAATGGGGCAAATGAATTTCCCCAACTTTCTGGTGAAACGAACGCAACTGCTCTCGTCCGAGGGGCGGTCGTTAAGTCGCCCTTAATTCGGGATTTCGTGGGAAAACGACAAGAGCGAAAGGAGAGCATAAAGCGGGGCGAGTGCCGTAATGAGAGTGTGGCGTCGCGTATTTCTTCCTGAAGGCGATGATTTTGTCGCAGAGGATGCTCATTTCACGATGCGTTTTAAGAGTTATTTGTTTATATGTCCCCGGTATCTTCAAAGCTCTCTCAACATTCGTGCTACCAGTGTTAGGTGGATAGATGTCCTGCTGTATAATGCCTCAGCTAGGTGTGTCTGTAGTGGTCAGTTCTTGGAGCCGTCGATGTGAGATTCGTAGTAGCGGGTGGATTGTGATGCATATTTAATATTGAAATGAGGCGTGTATAGCATTCAACGAATAGCTTTTTATAATTTCATTAGTTGAAGCGACGAGAGTGAGTAAGTTTCGACCCCACGTCACTTTAGCTTTCTTTCTTTGTGTGGCGCGTATTTCTGCGTATATACGACTGTAAACTTTACTCTGTATATACATACAGATGTATAGTAAACAAGAATATATTTTCAAGTTATTTAATTATTTTCCGTATTTCTTGTAGAAGTTTTGAAACGCAAATAAAAACTTTTAAGCATTGCTATTAAGCTAAGAATTGCATTTTTCATTGTCTGCGTTATTAAAGGGATACGTTCTAGTTTTAAGTTACATGTACATAGATTGAAAACCACGACGTTTACTTTGTCGCCAAGTTCCCCAACTAAGTTCAAGGAAAGTGAAGGTCGTAACACTTACTGTCTTATGGTTGATCGCAGAAAGAATTAATGTAACGTTCTATCGTTCAGCTTTACTGTCTTCCTAAATTGCAATCAGCGAACCATATAAAGTCAGTTCATATATCGTAGTTAGTTTACTTTATAAAGAGTGTAGAAATATTGTCTTAATCACTGTATTTTATAGTTTTAACACATTGCATTTAAAGTAGTCAATAAAGTCTATTCGGATATTGCAATCGGTGTGGTTATAATGTCTTTTCTCTCACTGCAGGCAACGAACGTTAAGTCTGATAAATGATTGTAATGATGTGTATTTTTTATAATTTTTAAAAAAGGCAGTCGTTATTATTGAAAAGTCTGGTGACATTGCAGTCTGAGTATTTTATAAGCCATGCATTTATTGCAATCGTTATCGAATTTCTGTGTGATATATGTCCTTGTTTTATCAGTAACTATTATTACATTTCTTTTTATCCATAAAACTTTTAACACGTAACTTTCGTTCAGTCGGTTACGTAATAGTAATCGATGACCTGTGTGTATTATTTATGGATGGTTGTCGTGACAATGTTTTCACTGGGAGGATAGAGTATCAGTCATATTAATTTTGTATTACAGGTTCTTTTGGATGATTATTTTGTATGAAATTCTTTTGTCCTGAATGTTTTATTCGTGGACATGTCATGATGATGATGATGAGGATGATAATTATATTATTATTATTATTATTATTATTACTTTGGGAAAGTCTCATATTATTCTTTCCTCCCCAGGGAGGTTTGTATCGTTTGTCTTTGCCAGTTTATTGATGTGTGTATCTGTAGGATTACATCAATAGTCGCGTGGCTGTTTGCCGTACGAAATTCTCCCTTAGCTTGGGTTTGTGACTGACAACAAGCGATTAGCATTTTCGAGAGGTGAAAGGGTGATGTTTATTTATTCTAGCGTGACAGTGACCTTGGTAATCGACGTCGGGTTGGGTCTGTTTTTTTTTTTTTTTTCAGATTTGCAGAATTGTATAGGGAAGAAATTAAGCACAAACACGACTGGAAATAGGGGTCTGCAGGTTGACTGATCAGTATTTTATAAGGGATTTTCGGGAAGTTAAGGTTAGGTTCGCGGGATGGTAATTACGAAATATTGCTTCTCTACTGATGAAGTTTTGGGGTAGGCATGTGAAACAATAGCTCGTTCCTCTGATCGTCTGTACCTATGTCTGTCTGCTGTATGTCTGTCACCTTGTCTGTCACACACTTTCCTTGTCTTCACAAAAGCGTTGTGCAGGAAAGGCCGTTCGTCTTTTCCGTATGTCTGTCCGTGCATGTGCATTTACCTTGCTTTGTTTTGTTGTATTTGTAAGGGCTTTGCCAGAAGGTGAAATTAACTATACATTGTCCGTAAATTGAGTAGACAGCTTTAACAGAATGGTCAGTGTTTTGTGATCTTGATCATGGCCTTCATATTAAAAATAGCTGCCGTGTTGGCATTCGTGTTTCAAACACATTTTGCCCGGAGAAAGTTATTAAGAGTTAAGTATCTTTGCAGGAATTACAGTGATGTCTTCTTTAACATTTCGTGATTTGAAATGAAATGCTCTACTGGTTGGGTGTGGGGTTGGTTTGGGGGGGACATGCATCACTTTCATATTACTCTCGCTATTCTTTTTCATATATTATTATACCTGACTGTTAAAAATGACAGCATCATTCAAGTAATTTTGCAGTTATAGATTACTTATGTCAGGCATACTAATGTTACTCTGCATTTATTATAGAGAAACGTGAAGTTCATTATCCGTATGCTGTATAAGTTGCACAGAAAAGTAAATATGTATACAAATGGCGTTTTGCTCCAGGTGGAATAAATGATGAGGGGTAAATACGGCCATTTGCGAGATCGCTCACTTGCATTCAAATGACAGACAGCAAAACGGTTCCTGAAAATCTTTTCTTATAACGGGTATCTCATGACTGGCAAATCAAACAACTTTCAGTATTCTCTCTCTCTCTCTCTCTCTCTCTCTCTCTCTCTCTCTCTCTCTCTCTCTCTCTCTCTCTCTCTCTCTGATATACTCGTCTTCATAACATGCAAATTCCGGAACGAGCAATAACGTCCGGCCTTAATTTGCGATTCCGTTTTTGCCGGCACAACAGCTCTTGCCTCTCTCCATTTTGTAATATCCATTTATGTATATTTATACCCAAAGTCTTTCGGTTTAAGTTAATCAAGTCCGTGATTAACCAGCTGTGAAGTCAATAGCAGGCGCTGCATTAAAAGTGGCTTTTCGAAATTGCATGAGTCATTTTCTTTTTTGCATTTTTCTTTATCTTTCCCACGCACTAATCGTGTTTCGTATTTTTTCTGTATAAAACTCTGATAGGCTATCTGTGTTTTTTAAGGTCATCGTTTCGTTTTCTCTTTTTTTTATGTGGCTTTTCTAAATTCCGCGTACAATTAAAAAGCGACTTCCAATGCCGTTCGTGGAATTTGACATCTCATTTGCAAGCCCATTTTACATTTTAGTTTTTTTGTAAGGATTTCTTTCTGTTTTCCCCCTTTACGCGTACTTTGTAAGTGCAATCAACACTGAAATGTATTCGGTTTTGAATACCTTTTTTGGTGATTGGCAGCTTGACGTGTTTCTCTTAATGAATACATTATCTAATTTGATGTTAAAAGGGATTCATTTTTACTAAAATGTTCGTTCGACTTTAACTGGAATTTAGGTGATATGTAGCCTGATTTTCTCCCTGTTGCTGATTTATATATTAACGTAAAATCCTTTAAATTTTTTTTTTTTAGTGTATGTTGATGATTCCCCTGTAAATTAATCACACCAAAACCGTTATGACTTGAGTATGTAATTTGTAATGTGTAGAAACGTTTTTCGATGGCTTAATGTATTGCTTAATTCATAAACTTCGGACTTGTTCTGTTAAAGTCAGTTAATGTGTAACTCGAAAGAAAGATTTTACTTTCACAACTGACAGCTCTTAGCTAAATGTAGATCCTCTTACCTTGTTTGTACCGTTTTGAATGTTTCACTTTAGAAAATTAGATATTTTCGTACGTAGACACACACTCACACACGTACACACACACACACACACACACGTACGTAGACCCATATATATATATATATATTATATATATATATATATATATATATATATATATATATATATATATATATATATATATATATATATATATATATAGACATATAGACACGTATTTAGATGCATGTATATTATATGTATATATATGAATATATATAAATATATATATATATATATATATATATATATATTATATATATATATATATATATATATATATATATATATATATATATATATATATATATATATATATATATATATATATATATATATATATATATATATCAACGTTAAGGTGTGTCCT
>NC_089745.1:47736493-47741493 GCF_040412425.1 Macrobrachium rosenbergii
CAGCTATGAAGTCTTTTGACTCCTGAGAAAGGACTTCAGGCCCTCCAAGATTCTCACTCTTTTCACGATGACAGTCATATGGATTTTTGTTCCAGTTTCTTTTGATAAAGGATTCATCGCTTTTAATGTATTTAGCTATCCAGGAACGTGAAATGAAGGATGCGCCAGCATCCCTGGCCTCTCTGAAGGTTATAGCCCGGATTCGGTCAGTCCATCTGATTTCCTTCAAGTCGTTAGCCATGGCTGTATCTAACTCCGTCACTCAGTCTGAAAATACAAGAAATGTAAGATGAAAAATAGCTTAATAGAAACTTAAAATAATGTACTTGGAGATAGGCTATAGGAGAAAACTTCATAACTTTCCATTTTTTCTGTGGAGTGGGGGGGGGGGGAATGTGTGTATATTATTATTATTATTATTATTATTATTATTATTATTATTATTATTATTATTATTATTATCACGATACCCTGCGAGATTTGCAGGGAAAATTAACGGAAATTACGTTAAACTCTTTCAACTTTCTAGAGCGTTAATTACGATTATTATTATTATCATCACTATCTGTTTTTTCCCCATAGGAGGGTATTACCGCTAGTGCACCTCATGCGGCGCACTGTAGGCATTACTATAGCGTGTTTGTATCGTGCTCTTACCCTTTTACCGGCATTTTTATAAATGCAATAAATCAATCAAGCCAGTTGTTTATAAATTATAAATTTAATTATAAATTATAAATTTCCCCTTTATATTACAAGAATCTGTTTCATCACTTTTTTGTCTTCTTAGATGTGCTGAGAGAGAGAGAGAGAGAGAGAGAGAGAGAGAGAGAGAGAGAGAGAGAGAAAGTGGGGGAAGGGGGGAAGGTTAAAGTTGTTTACAAGTAGATCCAAGACCAAGTTGTGGCTTAATAATCTGCTGACGGCTACTCTGAACAAAGGTAGAGAATTAAGGAGGCACACGGAGAGAGAGAGAGAGAGAGAGAGAGAGAGAGAGAGAGAGAGAGAGAGAGAGAGAGAGATGATAAACAAATATCTTATTATCTCTGCCGAAAATGGCTGCCATTTCTCAGCAGCGAGAACACAGGTGGCTGAGCACAAGGGTAACTTCGGCCGTTCTTTCAGATAATGCAGAATCCAAACTCGCGAAAACTTCTGATATGTCTTGGCTCGAGTTATGAATACAATCAAAGAGTATTAGACGTTATGTCGGCCAAAGTTGGGATTTGTGTGAGTTGGGAGTTGTTGGCGCTGAGGTGGTTTGCGCTGTCATGGAAATTCTGTTGTTGACCTGCGGAGGAGGAAGGTTTCCATGATGGTGTATTCAGTCACGAAGATGGATTTTGGAAATTATTATTATTATTATTATTATTATTATTAATCTTTTGTTTGAAATTCTCTATAGTTATGCAATGAGTGCGAGGTCTCCTCTCTCTCTCTCTCTCTCTCTCTCTCTCTCTCTCTCTCTCTCTCTCTCTCGGCCATCGCATCATAGAAGTACACGTGTGACGTTCTGAATAAACCTGGTCTTTAAATACTAAAGTAATCTCCCTGGAGCTTTCTCGAAACATTTAATATATAACCCAGTTTTATGAATTCCTTATTGTAAAATTTTCAAAATAGTTAGCACTAATGGACACGTATTTGTTCGTATTGTAGAGAATGGGAGAATGAATTATATTTAACATTAGAATTTATAATTTTGCTTGATTATTACATTTCAGACTTGCTGTTCAGGATTCTGCTGGGAATAGTGTTTGAGGGAAAAAGGGAAATTCGGGAACTCCTGTCACATGAGTGTAAGGGAGAAAGGTTATTTCGGAAATTTATGCCTGCTGAATCTGAGGGAGAAAGGAAATTTTGTAAACTCGTGCCAAGTGTATCTAAAGGAAAAAGGGAATTGGGAAAATCTGTCCAAATGAATCTGAGGGAGAAATGAAATTAGGGAAACTCATGTCAAGTGTATCTGCAAGAGAAAGGGAAATTCAGACTCATGTTAAATGAATCTGAGATAGAAAAGTTATATTTTGGAAACTTATGCCTAATGAGTCTGAGGAGGACGGGATATCAGAAGTCATGCGAAATGTATTTGAGGGACGAAGGGAATTTTTTAAACTCAAGTCAAATGTATCTGAGGAAAAAATGAAAATTTGGAAAGTCATGCCAAATGTTTAAAGGAAGGAAATTTTTGGAAACTCATGACAATGAAACTGAGATAGAGAGGGAGTATCAGAACTCGTTTCAAATCTGTCTGAGTGATAAAGGAAATTTTGTAAACTCAAATCAAATGTATCTGAGGGAAACACGGAAATTCAGAAACTCATGCCAAATGTATATAAGGAAGGAAATTTTGGAAACTCACAACAAATTAATCTGGGGAAGAAAGGGAATATCAGAACGCCTGCTAGATGTATCTGAGGGAGGAAGGAAATTTTAGAAACTCATAACAGATAACACTGAAGGAGAACGGATATATCAGAACCCATACCAAATTTATCTGAGGGAGGAATTGAATTTTGTAAACTCGTGCCAAATGTATCTAAAGGAAAAAGGGAATTTCAGAAATTCAAGTCAGATGTTTCTGAGGTAGAAAGATTATTTCTGTAAACTCATGGCCAGTGAATCAGCAGAAGAAAGAGAATTTTGGAAACCCATGCCAAATGTATCCCTGAGCAAGAAAAGGAACTTCGGAAACTCATGCCAAGCATAGTTCAGGGAGAAGGGAAATTTCATAAACTCATGCCAAGTGTATCTGAGGGAAAAAGGAAATCTCGTAAGCTCATGCCAAATGTATCGAGGAAAAAAGGGAATTCTGGAACCTCATGGCAAATGTATCTGAGGAAGGACTGGTTAGATATATTTGGCCCCCGTATGGGAGTAGTGTCGTCAGTGCACCTCATGTGGTGCACTTTAGGCATTACCAAAGGTCCTTTGCAGCTTCCCTCCAGCCCTGAGCTGCAGCCCCTTTCATTTCTTTTACTGTAGTTCCGTTCATTTTCTCTTTCTTCCATCTTACTTTCCACCTCTTAACGGTTGATTCATAGTGCAACTGCGAGGTTTTCTCCTGTTACACCTTTCAAACCTTGTTGTCAATTTACGTTTCAGCGCTGAATGACTTCATAGGTCACAGAGCTTGGCCGTTGGCCTAAATTCTATATTCTATTCTATTCAATTCTATTCTATTCTATTCTAGACATATTTGCTAAAGTGACACCAAGTCAGAATTCTGTTAAGAAGGGGTGACGGTGCTGAAAAGTGATGTTCCCTCTCCTCATCCAGCGTGAGTCAAGATAGCTGTACGTACAAACTGCTGGGATACGAGAGGGACATGGATAAGGAAAAATGGCCAACTAGGTTTCATATGTGTGAGGGGTACGGCCGGATTATTTAGATTTTTTTTTCAGGGGGAACAGGGGAGGGTAGAGAGATATGGTCATGAGAACTGGCAAGGGATATATGGCAAGTCTTTTGGGGAGAGATGGACGTGGGACTTAGGTTGGGTAGGAGGACGGGTATTGTGTGTGTGTGTGTGTGTGTGTGTGTGTGTGGTGGGGAGGGATGGGGGCATTTCTAGTCCTCACAGCCCACTCTGTCGTGGAACTCCATTGACCGTGAAATTTCAGGTGCCATTAATATCGGGCTCCGCCACCTGGCACTGACACTGTTATTACCACTACACACAAACGCACAGACGGACTAAAACAGTCACTCAAAGCAACGCAGGGACCGTTGGAATTATGTGTGAAGGGACGGACGGCGGTGCATTCGGCCAGTCTCTCGTTAATAACAAATGCTGATTGTTTTTTTTTACGTTCTTCTTGATTTAGCTTTTCTTTGATGGTTTTGTGAAGTGCATTTTCAGTATACAGAATGGATTGTAAGTCAAAGGTTAAGTGAAATAACTCGTAAATATTAAATTTCTTTTTGTTATTAATTTGAAGAAAAACAATTTTGTACTTAGACGGTGTTCCTGGTAATTAGTGTGCGCGTGTGTGTGTTTCCTTGAGAGAGAGAGGTGAACTAGACAGACAGTTAGGTATGTCGATGTATATATATGTGTGTAGGTGTTTATGAGAGAGAGAGAGAGAGAGAGAGAGAGAGAGAGAGAGAGAGCTACAGTAGATAGATAGAACATATAGATGTATGTTTATGTTTATATATATATATATATATATATATATATATATATATATATATATATATATATATATATATATATATGTGTGTGTGTGTGTGTGTGTGTGTGTGTGTGTGTGTGTGTGTGTATGTGTGTGTGTATCTAAATGTACAGAAATTTATTCATATAAAAATATATGTGTGAGTCTGCTTACACTTGAAAGTTATAAGAATATAGGACATTTTATCATTACCTCCGTAAAAAGATTTTAAGACATCAAATAGAAAAAGTCAAGATATCCACCGTTAAAGTAACACCTATTGGGTGTATATGAATTAACGGTAGGAAGTTTCCTTTCAGTCTGTTTCCCGTATTCCTCTCCCGGAATGCAATTATCAGAGCCTTAACAATTGCGTTGATCGTAATATTTTGCCTTGTGCGTTAATTATGCCATTTAGCTCATTCAGAAAAGTCCACAACGAGAGCAACACGTCACTATTTGAAGTGGACTAGAAACACCAAATGCGAAGTACAAAAAATAAAACCTCCATCCTTTGAGAAAGCGAACTTCCACCATTCGTCGGAACGCGAAATAAAATCAGGAGCCATCTAAATTTTTTTTTTTACGTTTTTTTTTTCACAGACGAATTCCGCGTGCGTGTTTAATGACCTAATTAGAATCAGAATTAGGGAACAGTTTCGGATAAAGAATGACTAATTAGTCGCAAGAATGGCGTACTTCACGTCGCATACAATAGCGTGCAATTAGGAAGAAGCACTTTGCTTGCGATTGAGAGAGAGAGAGAGAGAGAGAGAGAGAGAGAGAGAGAGAGAGAGAGAGCGAGAGCGAGAGAGAGAGCTTCATTCGTCCCACGGCCTTTGT
>NC_089745.1:47743993-47771493 GCF_040412425.1 Macrobrachium rosenbergii
CTAAAAATAGATTTGGCTGGAAGCAACTCTGCGCACTTAAACTTACAACTTCAATAGAATCTGGGGAACAATGTTTGCTAAAGTTTTCTTCACGAAGGGTATATTAGCTATAATTAGTGACATAGACTGTCAACAATAATAAGCATAACTCATTATCAAAATTAATATAGGCTTCGAGAAATTTATGTTTTTACTTTACCAAGTTTGGTTTTGGTGGCTGTCGACTGCTGCTAACAAATGATCGTGCAGTGATTGGAGCGGTAGCATACGAAAATAAATGAACGAGTCCTTAGTATACAAAGTAAATTAAGAAATCCTAGAAATATGTATATATATATGTGTGTGTGTGTTTGTGTTTGTGTTTGTTCGTGTATAATAATTCATATATCTTTATATTTATTTATATCTTATGTATGCATGTATGTACTATACTTCTGGAAACCTTTCAGTTTTCTATATTTTTCTCTTCTCCATGTGTCATTTCCTCATTTTCCTATTAAAATGATTTTTTTTTCTCCTATCCCTTTGTGCCGAAGGCTGACTTGTCCTGACTTTTCGTTTAATTGGTTTGACAAAATGCCATTGGCTCTGAAATATAAAAGGTCCTTAGGAGGGGAATTCATCACTCCTGTCTAACTCCAGCCAGCTTCTAGATGCGGGCTACTAGAAGAAATATTTTGGTGGGTTGTACTTTCTTTTTGTTTTTCTCTTTGCAGTGTGTGTTTTTTTTTTACCGTTTTGTTTATGGTTCTTGTGTAATGAAACACCTTCTTAGAAAATCTCGTGAATTTTCAGTGGCTTCCACAGCGTCGATAATACCCTTCCTGTCACGTATTTCACTTACAGAGATTTCAAGGTTTTGTAAGTTGGATGTGGCAGGCCTGAAGGGTCTTAGCACACACTGGAAGAGAAAGACCGTTTGGGAGATTTTGCTCGATCCTCGGTACTTCCGATTTTATTACGTTAATTGTTAGTCCATTTTTATGTTATTGAGGCAGTTCAGTAATGATTTTAACTTTTGCTCGGTAGCTTTGATTGAGAAAGGAATTTATTCGTTAACTCCTGGGTAAAATTTCAGGTTGTTGGGAAGCAGGGGCAGTTAATATCGTCTTTTTACTATCACTATTACACCTACTGCTTTTCCAGTTTTCTGTAAAAGAAAACTGTTGTGACGGCTTTGTCTGTCCGTCCGCACTTTTTCTGTCCGCCCTCAGATCCTAAAAACTACTGAGGTTAGAGGGCTGTAAATTGATATGTTGATCATCCACCCTCCAATGATCAAACATACCAAATTGCAGTCCTCTAGCCTCCCTCTGTAGTTTTTATTTTATTTAAGGTTAAATTTAGCCATATTCGTGGTTCTGGCAACGATATAGGACATGCCACCACCGGGCCGTGACTGAAAGTTTCATGGGCCACGGCTCATACAGCATTATACACTATGCAGAAAACTAGATTGCGCCGAAGAAAATTCGGCGCATCTTTTACTTGTTTACTGTAGAGAACAGCAACTGACAATGTTTTAATTTCCAAATCCCGACCTTAGAACCTGAATAAGTGCTGTTGTAACTTCAGTTATTATGACTACTAAGTCCATGAAAACATGACCCACTGCTTCTACAACTACTTTTTTACTACTACTTATCCAAGTATAAGAAAATGTCTTAACTTCCATGGTCTAAAAAAACTTTTGGTGACATACAATACAACCACCAGCGGGAAATTACTGTCTGTAAAACCTCGCTCTTCACTTATTTTCCCTGTCGTGAAGTATTATTTTTTTTCCCCTTTATCGCGAAGTATTTTCGGCTTGGCCTGCCCTCTAACGGGATTATGTTGCTAATTACCAGGATTACCTGAACCCTCCTGTCAGCGCACCCTGAAGAGGTTTTAAATAGAATTCAGTTCGACGTCGGTTTTCACGGTATGCTTTCGTTTTCGTTCCAAGTTTTCTTTTCTTATTCTTTGCTTGAAAGCTAAATGTTTTCTTCCTATTTTTTAACCAAAGAGGAATATAACATTAGTTTCTTCGTATGTTTCCTTAATGTAGAAATTCAGATTCAGGTACATAATTCAGATTTCAGCAACATTGTATCCGTTTCCTCGAATTATGTAATCATTGTATGTATGTTATTGTGTCACTGTCAGTAATTTCTGCCAGTAAAGGAATTTGTAAGTATTTGCATGTATATACAGTATATATATATATATATATATATATATATATATATATATATATATATATATATATATATATATATATATATATATATATATATATATATATATATATATATATATATATATATATATATATATATATATATATATTTGTATGTGTATGTATGTATGTATGTATGTATGTATGTATATATATATATATATATTATATATATATATATATATATATATATATATATATATATATATATATATATATATATATATATATATATATATATTTGGGGTGGAGGTGTGTTGATATTGATTTCTAAGTACAAAAACCTGAATTCGACAGGCATAATGCAGAGTGGATGTCAGCATATCTCTCCCTTGATGGCTCCGTGGTCAAAAGTCACTGTGCATCATTGTATCTAAACAAGACAGCGGTTCGAATCCCACTGGAGTAGGTTATTCCTGTGTATAGTGAATTGGATATTTAACGATACTTGTGGCCTAATATTTGTGGAAATAAAAAATGTCACGGTGTTTGTGACAAAAGTTCATTATATACACGTATATATATATGTATATATAAATTACGTATGCATGTATACTTGTGTGTGTATGGATAAACGTATTTGTGTGTCCTTGCTGTTATCACCACTAGGTGGTTTAGTACGGTAAAATAGGATAGAGAATGTTTTAAATAAAATTCAAATTTATTCCACATAACTGACTGAAATTGATTTACGTGCATACTTTTATGCAAATAGTTTTTTGTCGGTTAACATACTTTTCTTATAAGATTTGATGTAAGAGTTTGAATTTTCAAAATTACTGGACTGTTGGTACTTCAAAGTTATCCCATAGATAAACAGCAAAAGTATATGTAACGTGTTTATGACCACTTTTTCTTTGAGTCCTCTGGGAATTCAAACGAAACACATGAGATGGTAATAGTGATGTGTGGTGTTAGTTTCTGGAAAATGGATGTAAATCTCAAAGATCGTGATGGTTTGGGCACGTAATGAGAATGGGAGAGGAGCAACTAGTAGAAATGCCTTGAAGATATGGAGACATGGCATTGGCAAGGACTTAGAAATGGAAATATGGGCAGAATGTCCGCAAGACAGATGGGAATCATGGAAATCACTTACACGCCTGATCCCTCAAAAAGAGGACCTGACGTAAAAACGTTAATGATAATGATGATGGTTAGACTTCATAATTTATTCTTACTGACATTAAGTTTTGAAGGGTACAATTGGTATTCTCTCTCATGCACATCGTATTTATTGTTCTTTTCCGTATCTTAAGACCTAGACGGGTGATTAATGTTGTTTTTAGCGTTATTTATCAAGACTGATAGACAGCTAACCCCTGTGTATGGAAGCGATTTCATGTTTCCAGTCCCCTATCCTGTCAGTGAAATATGGAGAGAGAGAGAGAGAGAGAGAGAGAGAGAGAGAGAGAGAGAGAGAGAGAGAGAGTTTAGGCCCTTGCGCATTGCTTCCATTTATTCTCCCACCCACTTTTTCCATCCCTTCCCTCTATCGCTTTCATCCGTCTTGAATTCCCCTGTAGAGTCATCCATCACCTTCGGAGGAGGATGTAAATCACCTTCGGTGGAGATAGGTTTTGCATTGATCCATTGAATTATCTTCCTCTTTTTCCTCTTACTTCTCTTTTCGCTTCCCTTTTTTCCTAGGAGGCTTGTTACTCCTTACCCTATCATCCTTTTCCTCATCACCATCTTTATCATCATCACCATCACTATCTTTTTATTTTCCTTCTGCTCCTTTTATGTTTTTCTTTCGGTCTTTCTGAAGGCCTTTTCAAACTTTCTCACTAGGATACTCCTCTTCCCTTTACTTATCCACCCTCTTCCTATTTTTCTAGGTGGCATTTTCTTCCTCTTTTTTATCTCCATTTTTCCTCATCTCCATCTTCTGTCATTCTCTTTCTGTTTTCATCTTTTAGTTCCCAGCATTATGCTTCTGATTTTGGGTACTGCTTCCCCTATAACTTTGGTTCCTATTACGAGGTGTGTTGGCCATTGGCTTTCCCACTCCTTTAACTTTCCTTAACTTTGATTTGTTTGTACCTTCGTACGCCACTCTAACCCCCTCCTTACTCTCTCTCTCTCTCTCTCTCTCTCTCTCTCTCTCTCTCTCTCTCTCTCTCTCTCTCTCTCTCTCGTGCTTTAGTAATGAGAAAGTGTTCAGAACCACCTTACTGTAAAGATTCCTTTTAAGATTAGAAAAAATCTCTTATTTTCTTTTTCGTTGTAGGCAAAATATAGAGAATATTTCGTGACAGATTTTGCGTAAGAGTCCATCTTCTGACGAGGACGAAAGATTAAAAAATGTTTTTAAAATCGAAAGATTATGTCGCCCTTTTTTTCATTTTGAGGGGGGGGGGGCGTGCGATTTAACTTGATCGAGAGACTTTTCAGATATTTCTCAAATTGTCATATTCCAAGAAGACGTATGTATATTTAAAAAAAATTATCCAAATTGTCTTTATAAAGAAAGAGTGGTATCAAAAAGTTTTACTTTCCCTATGTTGAAGTGGTGACTTCATATTTAATAACTGTTGTTTACTAGGCAGAAACAAAATAGCAATGAAACCCTTCGTTATCACGTATAACGTGGCACAAGTCTTGTTTTTCCAGTCACATAGTGATTCTCTGTTTCTTGATATTGTAATTAATATTTTTTAAAAAGGGGTCCTTACTCTTATGTACCAGTCTAAGGCGGCATAAACTTACTCAGCTTCTGTATAATAAAAGAGCCTTGTTGGAAAAAGAGAAAGACTTGGTTGAGAAAAGTTAAAGTGTAATTAAATACTGATGAAATAATGATTAAATACAGAAGAATGATTAAGTAGGTAAGGAAATATGACTTAATAGATTAATTGGGTAGTTGTAGATATTTCTTTAGTTTCTCAGATTAAGTAAAGGATTATTTAGGCTATATTAAACCACATTTTCTTTTCCAGTCTTCCATTTTGCTTTCATTATTCCTTTACTTGTCAGCCACTGTGCAGAGAATAATTATCACGTACTTTAAATGCCTGTCAGTCATGTTGCAACCTTGTGCTTGGCTGAATTCTTCCTTCACAGTGGTGGAAATTAGCCTTTAATTTAGAATCCAACCCTCCCGTAGGCGGTTAGTGCCGTCAGTGCACCTCATTAAAGGGTGTTTGCAGCTTCCCATCAGCTCTTCGCTGCACCCACTTTTTTAGCCTTTTATCTTACCTCCTTTCCCCCTTCCTTTCTTAATATATATGTATATATATATACATTATATATATAATATATGTATACACACGCATATATATATATATAAATATATATATATATATATATATATATATATATATATATATATATATATATATATATATATATATATATATATATATATATATATATATATGCATGCTATTCCAAAGGCAACAGAACAGACATTATATATATATATATATATATATATATATATATATATATATATATATATATATATATATATATATATATAGGACCAAGGAGCAGAGGAAGACGTCCATAATAACGGCATACCTTTATTTGTGCTTACGTTTCAAGACATTAAGAAATTATCCTGTAATTATCAAACTTTACTTACTGACGTTACCTCAAAATTAACATTTTTAGATTGTTCTGTTTTTAAATTTTTATTCAGTAAAAGTATTTCTGCCTTTGTTTCAACAGTCCAGGGTACTCACAAAAGAAAATTGTATAATCTTGGTATTAGTCTTCCCAAACTTCAAAACGATAACAATACTATTTTTAACTTCTCCGACTACAAATTGTCTCCACGTGAAAATTTCTTGTTGTCGTTTGGTCTTGACTTCTGTTTACCTTGCTTTAAACCTTCGTACTGTAAGTTTTTCGGTTCTTTGGAATTGTTGTTCTCTAGACTTGTAAGTTCTCAACTGGTTTCCAAAACGGAAGAATTTCGTTCTCACTTATCACAACTAGCGCACAAAACGTTTAATAACCTTACCACAAGATGGACTCCATTCTTTAAGAAAGAGGATTTACAAATCCTGAAAAACCTAGGGAAGAATGAAAATATAATTATAACAAAACCGGATAAAGGTAAAGGTGTGGTGTTGATGAACAGAACCGAGTACATACAAAAAGTTGAAACTATTCTAAGTGATGAATCTAAATTCAAGAAATTAGGTGACCCTAATTTCTCCACAATCTTTCGAAATGAGGACAGGGTTAATAGATTCTTAAAACAATTAGCGGATCAGAAGGTTATTGATAATGATACTTACCAATCTTTACTTAGTACTGGTTCGTCATATGGAACTTTGTATGGTTTACCTAAAGTACATAAAGCTGGCTTACCCATACGACCTATTCTGACTTCTTACGATACTCCAAATTATAAATTAGCAAAATTTGTTGTCCCTCTTTTATCTAATCTAACTAATAATGATTACTCTGTACAGAACTCAGAGCAATTCAAGAACAGAATTTTAATACAAGACTCAGATTTGTACATGGTTAGTCTGGATGTGGAATCATTGTTCACTAATGTCCCTGTGGAAGAGACAATTGAGATAATTCTTAACAAAATTTATATTGAAACTAACACTATGTTTAAGGGTTTTAACCGAGACAATTTTAAGAAACTTTTACAACTGGCAGTGCGGGACACTGCCTTCATTTTTAATGGAGTTTCATACTGTCAAGTAGAAGGAATGGCGATGGGGTCTCCACTCGGCCCGACATTTGCCAATATTTTTATGTGTTCACTAGAGGAGCAATTGCTGGACAATTGCCCTCTGGCCTTCCTTCCCCTTTTCTATTGCAGATATGTAGATGACACTTTTGTACTTTTTAGAGACAAAGAAAGGGCTGAAATGTTTCTCCAGTATGCTAACACAGCACATCCAAATATTAGGTTTACGATTGAGCATGAAAATGATAATAAATTACCCTTTCTGGATGTTTTAGTTACTCGAGAAAACGATTGTTTTAACTCATCAGTATTTAGGAAAAAGACTTTTTCCGGTCTGGGTTTGAATTTTTATAGCCATTGCTGTTTTAACTTTAAATTAAACTCCTTGGTTACCGTCTTCCACAGAGCTTTTAATATAACTTCCAGCTGGTTTGGTTTTAATAATGAAATAACCTTTTTATACAAATACTTTCTAGACAATTGTTACCCTTCCAGACTTTTTTATACCTATTTAAATAAATTTCTGAATGATAAATATATACCTAAATTACAAATAACTACAGTTCCTAAGATGACATTTTTCGCCAGTCTCCCTATGATCCACGATAAGTCTTTTTACAACACTTTGAATAACCTAATTCAACAGTATGCACCTGCCATTAATTGTAAATTGATTCCGGTCAATCCTCTTAATATCAAATCATTATTCCAGTACAAAGACAAAATTAGCCCTCTTATGACATCAAGCATCGTCTATTTATTTGCTTGCCCCCGATGTAGTCAGGGGAAATACGTGGGCGCCTCACGCCGCCTACTGAAAGTGCGAATTGATTGTCATAGGGGGGTCAGTTATAGAACTGGAGTCAAACTATCTAATCCAGAGTTCTCAAATATTCGAGAACACGCCAAAAGATGTAAAACAGAAATTGATTATAGAAATTTTAAAATACTTTCCAAAGTCCCCAGTACTTCGCTTCCTATCTTTGAATCTCTTTTTATTAAACTACTAGTACCAAGATTGAACAACCAAACTACCTCAACAACTCTGTATCTGACGTGAGTTTACCCCGGCCTGGAATTCTTTGTTTATGTCACTCTACTTTTATACTCCGTACAAACGGTAACGGTCTTCTTAATTTTGTCTTTCTTTTGTATAACTTTTTTCTTTTTTAAATTTTGATTGTAATTTTAAGTATGAGTCTGATTTTATATTTATATTTTACTTATTCCAGCTTTGATAATGAGACAGATGTCTTGAAACGTAAGCACAAATAAAGGTATGCCGTTATTATGGACGTCTTCCTCTGCCCTTGGTCCTGTTTGCCTCGGTTGATAGCAGCCACCTACCCTCTCAGCTATATATATATATATATATATATATATGTATATATATATATATATATATATATATATATATATATATATATATATATATATGTATGTATGTATGTATGTATATATGTATGTGTGTGCATGCTATTCCAAAGGCGACAAAGCAATAAGATATTTTCATTTCAGCGTGAAAGAAACCACATTAAATACTTTTTGTAATAATCATCTCTGTCAACGACAGATCAGAGAGAGAGAGAGAGAGAGAGAGAGAGAGAGAGAGAGAGAGAGAGAGAGAGAGAGAGAGAGAATTTCCTCTGTATGTAAGCACATGCGTGTAATCCTACGTTGACCATAATCTCTTCAAATCCTAATGGACGTAGACTTCATCCGCAGTGAAGGTTCTTCAATAAACATAAATTTCCGGCTGAGTTTTTCTGTTAGAAGATAATCAAATGTTCTAATGGCTTTTTTTTCTACTCGTCCATTTTTCTTTGTAACGGCGTTATTATGTTATACCGTTTTTGGCGTATACAAACAGAAATTTTGAAGACTGTCTTTAAGCGAGACTGTTCTTGCATTGTCTATTGTATTTGATTTATTTTTGAAGTTGCGGAATTCTTTTACTGGTAGTTCATGAGGTGTTTTTGTTATTCCAAATAGGTCCGCTGTTGGTCAAGTGGTAGATGAATGTCTTATTAATTATACCATTTTGTTGACTTCTAAAATTTATGAGGAAATATTTTAAGGGGAATTTCATGCTGGAATTACTGAGTTCTTTTCATATACTTTTTAGCATAGTTTTGTGTGTGTGTGTATTGTGTGTGTGTTTGTGTGTGTGTGTGTGTGTGTGTGTAAGGTCAAGGAATGCTTTGTTCGTGCTAATAATCATTACTCCTATTTCCCTCTACCTTCAACTTTAATCAAATTCACGCAAACATTTTTAAAACTCCATTTAACGTTTTTATATGTGCCAAAGATGAGATAGGGATTTCCCCTTAACGTACAACACTTTAAATTTCCCCATTTAAATTCAACGGTCCTTTTTTTATTCCTTTTTCGTGATTTATTTGATGGGAGCGGAGGGATAGAAATCACTGTTATGGAAATTTTAATGGATATTCAATTTCAGTCGTCCTCGTTCGTGTTAAATATTCAAATATTGATTGATATCGCAAGATAGATTACCCATTTCTACTTTTTTTCGTGTCGTCCGAAGAGAATCCCTCTCTCTCTCTTTCTCAGACACGTGTGTATGTATGTATATGTATATATATATATATATATATATATATATATATATATATATATATATATATATATACATATATACATATACATGTATATATGTATATATATATGTATATATATACACATATATAATATATATATGTATGTATTTGTGTATTTGTAGATTAATGAAAAGGCAATATATATGGAATTTTAGAATGTCATTGGTTATCGCCTGTCATTATTTGTTTTTATAAACTTCTTCAAGTATCTTCTCTCCTCCTACATGATAATTTATTATGCTGATTATATATACAGTATATATATATATATACAGTATATATATATATATATATATATATATATATATATATATATATATATATATGTTTTGTGTGTGTGTATATATAATATATATGTAGTGTATATATATATATATATATATATATATATATATATATATATATATATATATATATATATATATATATATGGTATACATTTATATTTGCTCAAATAAACCTTTTCCCGTATGAGAAGACAGCGCAAGAACGGCAGCGGCGTTTGGTCCCTTGCAAGCGGTGTAGAGAGGAGGCTGCTAGCCTAATGTCCTTTTCTTGACTCCCAGATGATACTTGGTACCTTTCACAGCTGGGTCGAATGGTGGCGGTAAACCAGAATTGAACCACTGACCTTACAAGTGCGAAAACTTTGCGCTGTATTCGCCTTTTGTGTTTCCTTCTTAAAAGAGTGCTATCCTATAGTTTTCAGAGAGTATTTTGGGATGGCGTTGCTAGACCCATACCCGTCTCCAAAGTCCTAGGCTGACTAGCTACTAGGTACGTAATTCTCTGATGCTTAGGTCAACCGACGCAGTGGAACGTAACGAAACGTATATATGAAAGTTATGTGTACTTTTACCTTCTTACTTTTTATATTTTATTAGCTAGTGTATATTGAATTATTTCGTAATCATTTCGTTAGAGCTGTTTGTGCTAGGTAAACTTGTATGAATGACATTCTGAAATATTTTTAAGCCAGTCAATGGAAATATGACGTAAAAACATATGATCACACAACTACTTGTAGCTTGCTAAGGGCGTTAGATATTTTTCTTTGTATTTTGAAATAGATTTTTGTATTATCCAATGTATTTTCTTCAGTTAGAATGACATTATACAGTATCGCAAGGTAGTTTCTTTTCCATGAGAGGAAAATGGTTGTATTAAGGGTGGGCACTCACGTCAGCGTGTGTTTATTAACTTGGAAAATTTGGAGACGTTGCTTATTGGCCCAGTGGATCAGCAACTGCTCATAGAAATCATTAATAAGTTATTGCTCTCTCTCCCCCCCCCTCTCTCTCTCTCTCTCTCTCTCTCTCTCTCTCTCTCTCTCTCTCTCTCTCTCCTCCTCCTCCTCCTCCTCCTCCTCCTCTTCTTCCTTACGTATAGTGTGGAATTTTGAAGGACGCGTTCATTACGAAGAGGGGAAAAACGTATCTGCATCGTAAAACCGTTCTCTTTACGACCGCTTCCTGAACATAACTTGCCCTATCACTCGCATGGGATGTTTCTCTCTCCCTCTTTCTCTGTTTCTCTCGCTTTACCATTTTAGAAAAGTCTGCTCCTTTTGTTTTCTTTTATTTTGTATCTCTCTCTCTCTCTCTCTCTCTCTCTCTCTCTCTCTCTCTCTCCCCGTCTCCAGAAAAGGAAAAATTTACCCTTAGGCCCATTCATTTTGCATCCTCTCTCTCTCTCTCTCTCTCTCTCTCTCTCTCTCTCTCTCTCTCTCTCTCTCTCTCTCTCTCTCTCTCGCTTCTTCCTAACACTTTTACCTCTTGATAGCTTCACTTCGCATCTTTTTTCCTTCTTATTCTTTTGCTTTGAATTATGAATCACCTTTGTCATTTTGCTCCGCTTTCTTCACCTTTTATTTGCCTTTTGTGCGTTTCCCTTTCTATTCCTTTGGGAAAATCCCTTTTTCATTTTAGTTCCTTATTCTGTTTTCCCTGTGTCGCCCTCTTCCTAAATTTACGACTCTTTCTCGAACCATTATCCCGTCAAGATTCCTCTCCATCTGTATTTATCATTTTGGTTTTCATCCTGTTTTTATTTGCCGGTTTTCATATTTATTTTGCACTGTTATTTCGAGTAAGTTTGTTTTTTTATGTTCTCTACCTATTTATTTATTTTATTCCTATTGATTTTATTTTATCTTTGTTTGCATTGTATTTTATTCCTTCATTTTCTTCTTTTCATATTTTCCCTAATTTTTATTCATTCTTCGTCGCGTTTACTCCTTCCTTCTTTTCTCCTTTTCCTGTCTGTTCCGTGTTTCATATCCATCCCTATTCTCACTTCTGGCTCTCCTTTCCTCCTTCCGCCCGCCCTTTTCCACTGTAATTCTAACCAATCACACCTTTTCCTTCGTAACCATCATGTTTTTGTATTTAAGCGACCCATGAATTTTAAGAGGGCTCTCCATTGTGGGTGAAATACGACACCATAAAGGCACACCCTTTATGATACTTCCCCCTCTCTAAAACTTGAGGGTTTTATGCTTGATTGGATGGAATAAGATGCATTTCTCTCTCTCTCTCCCACACACACACACACACACACAGACCCTTTTATTCTGTTAGTATACTATAAGGACATGCACTCACTCTGTTTTATGTTCATACTTACATACTTGCAGCCATGTTGAAGTATAAATTCTCATCTTTGAATATATCTGTTTATAAAAAAACAAGGAAAAACTACCTTAAATCTGCGCCCCTAGGGACAGATTTAAAGAAAAGTAGCATTATCTGCGAATTTACATACCGGTTGGATGGATGCCACCACTCTGACATCGGGATGACCACTTCTAAGCCCTTAGGGAGTCTTTCATGTCACCTACAGGGAGGTGCCATATTTAGTCACTACAGTTACGAACACCGGAGAAGACCAGAAAGAGAGGAATCAAGGACGTAAAAATAATAGATGTATCAGATCGTTGGCGTCTGCGCCTTCTCAAAGCCTTAAATATCCTTTAAAAAAAATCTCAGCATAAATACTTTAAATGAAATCAAATTACCTTTTTATTGCATTTTTTACCGTATCCACCCTTCATCACTCAATTCGTTTTCTTTCACTTAGTTCTGGTTATATAACCCGTTTAAGAATAGGTCTCTCTCTCTCTCTCTCTCTCTCTCTCTCTCTCTCTCTCTCTCTCTCTCTCTCTCTCTCTCTCACTATCAGAAATTGTTATAATGGCAACGTCAAAAGAGGAAGAGCTGTATATTCTTATCTTTCGCTCATTCCAGGAGCCGGGATCCATCGTTCCAGGCGCTAAGCTGGCAGCATTCCAGCAGGGTCGAGGGTGTTGTCCCGGCTACACGCTGGAATGTATCTGTCATAACGATGGCAGGAGTTTGTTGTCGTCTTTTTTTTCCGCTCCCCCTTTTCTCATGCACCCCGCTCCTCCTGTTCCCTCCCCCTCCTCTCCCCCCCCCCACAACCCCCCAACCCTTCGTCTCTTTAGTAAACGAAGAAGCACTCAGCTGATAAAACGAGTGACGTCTGAAGCCTTTCCAGCTCATTTGTTGCATTTTTTTCTATTTTTAAAGGTTCTTGCATGAAATGGGTGTTTCTTTTTCCTAAATTTTCTCTTGATTTCCCCTCTTTCATAGGCTGCTGTATGTTCTGTGGTATGTTTTATCTTGGAAGATTATTTTGCAATATTTCTTGTTGGTGTAAAATTTCATATCTTTTCTTTTTTCTTTTGTTTAGGAAGTTTGAGAAATTGCCAGTGACAATATTTATGTTTAAGGCTTTTTGTTAGTTACCCTGGCCATGAACGTGTCACTTGAAAGAAACTTTATATAAAAGCCAGGATGAAAGACCATGAACATTTATAATGTGTGTAATTATACAAGTAATCAGATGTATAGTAACAAAAGTGCGCCGACAGTTAGCACGTATATAAGTGAAGAGAAATTCGTATCTACCCATACGAATATTTCGACCTACAACGCATTGCGCTGTCAGACAGAAGACATTGGGAACAACCTCCCTTAATCGGCTTCTGCCATTCTTTATGGCTTTTCCATTGAAGCTGACAGACCCAGCAGTACCACCCGTATAGGATTTAGTTCGACAATTTTGTCCTCTCCATTTTTAGATTATTCCAGGAATCTTACAGTGTCCCTGGAATTGAAAGCTGAGAGAGAATGCCTCCTCATCCTCCTCCTCCTCTTCCTCCTTCTCCTCCTCCTCCATCATTCTGGAAGACTGGAAAGTTAAACTGCTGCCTTGTGCCTACTGTTCCCCCACCCCAGAGCCCTGGGCTTTATCCCCACAAAATTTGACAAGCAATCTTTTCTTCCTTGGGGTAGCCCATGTCATTCGGAGGCTTGATTCACAAATTTATTTACCGTTTTTTACTCTCAGTTTCTGCAGATTATTTTTTTTTTACTTAGATTAAAGTTAATAAAGTAATTTTTTTATTTATCTTCCTGATTTTCAATGTATATTGTACAAATACTCTTCGGTTTTTTATTAGATTTACGAATATGTTTTTGTAAAGATTTAAGAAAAAGTATTTTTGCCATAAAATATCCTTTCTTTAACCGCCCCCGCCACGTAACTTTTCTTTTCTGGCCGGTTTCGTTTCGGCCTCTTTCTTTTTCCCGAATGTTTTTGTCTTTTGTTTTTCTCTGAATTAACTTGGTGCTCTCAGTCAAGCCCATTTACTGTCACTCAGTCAGTGTGTGAACGGGTTCAGAATTTCAAGAGAGAGAGAGAGAGAGAGAGAGAGAGAGAGAGAGAGAGAGAGAGAGAGAGAGAGAGAGAGAGATAATCAATCTTTCCCACCCTAAATGTGTTGTATTTGGTATCAAACTACAGTATTTTAGTTTTTTAATATTATTAAAACAACCCACAGCATTGACTTAAAGGATTACGTCCAATCTCAACTACTCACGGGGAGTAAAATAAGTGAAAGTGTAACAACTGGCCACTCATTTTAGTCATTTAGTTATCAAGACGTTTCCTTTGTCTTTAGAGATTCACGGAACATAAACGGGTGCTCATTTCCTTCGTCATTTTGGGAGATTTTCTTTAGGTTTGCAAAGCGGAGAGAGACATTATAAAGTGTTGACAATTTTTTCCCAGATGTGTAACCTGTGTGCCCTATTATTCTATGTTTCATAATTTTTGTCAGTATTTTAATTGTTTTTAGATAATACAAATTTTATTCTTATTTTTTAATGATTTTTGATAAACAAGAACTTTTAATTCCCCTACCCCCCATTCAGGACATCATATTAATATATGTGCATCGGTAGTTTATTTGCGAATTTGTAAATCGAGCTTTAACTCTAGGGAATTTTCTTGTGATGATTTTTATTGATATGTGTGTTTGTTTTATGCATATAATGTGATCATTGCTTATTATGTTTTAAGGCTAAATGTGATTAAGTGCTGAAACGCCATAAACTATAGATATAAGCACCCAGAGAAAATGTTTTTCATAGAAGATTATTCTCCGTGGCGTAAAAATAAAGCTTTCAGTTTGAATGTTATTGAACAGCTCTCTAATAGAGTCCTTCATTTTCTTTCTGTGAACAAAGTTGAGATCCCCTACAATTCGCATCATTAATACCACCTTACCTCCCTCAGCAAGAATTATAATATTAAAAATCCATTCAGTACCCAGCGTAAAATGCTACTTTTCTTAATTGCCTCACATGAGCAAACATGTTCAAACATTCATGAAGGTAAACACCCTCTAGTAAATGGGGCAAATATCCCGCTCATAAATTCAGTAGGCAAACGCCCTCCAGGTAAGCTGTACTTAGTGCCACCTTCCTACACGGCTAATTGCTTCCGAAGATCAACTTCCAGGTCGAGGGATTGGTTGATTTTTACTTTTCATTTGATTTTTCGTACAATTAAGTGTTTAGGGCGATTGTCTTTTTCCCTTACAGATAACGTATGATGATATGAAGTTTTCTTATGGTTATATCAAATGATTTGGCCTCGTCACGGAATTATGCCGTGATGGTAAGGTCAGTATTATGGCAACTAGAGCACGTGGTTCCATTTTATGTTAAATATGTATGTATGTAAGTATGTACGTATATATATATGTATATATATAAATTATGTATATATATATATATATATATATATATATATATATATATATATATATATATATATATATATATATATATATATATATATAATATATGCGTATGAGTGTACACACACATATGTATACATACATATACACAAATGTCTGTATGTATGTACGTATGTGTATATGTACAAAGTGTGTGCGTGTGCAGTAGCGAGACCCAACGCAGCTCAACTACGGTTATTGGACGACCAGTTGTTCAGCGAACATGTCCGCAGAAACACACCCTCATACGAGTACGCGCGCTCACACACATACATTTTATATATATATATATATATATATATATATATATATATATATATATATATATATATATATAGAAAGAGAGAGAGAGAGAGTTTTTCAATAAGTTAACTTAGATTTCTTCAACTACTGTCTAAGAATAGGATCCATTTGTTGAATGGAACCCATTTTTATTCAAGTAATATAAGTAATATTTCTGGTCATAAATGTAAAATGAAAAGGGGTCCCGGTTCTCATCCACAAAGTGAAGGTAGTTCTTTTCCAGACACAAATACATACACTCTCTCTCTCTCTCTCTCTCTCTCTCTCTCTCTCTCTCTCTCTGCACCAATTTCCATATCTCGCCGTAGATCTCTTACCGTATTGCAGCCACCCACCCTCCATACCCTAGTCCTCTCGGGGAATGCCGTCCTACTTTTCCGAGAAATAAAATTCGTGTTTATATTCCATAAAACAAGGACCTCCCGTTTACCTCCACGCGTCTTCCCCCTCCCTCTTAACTTTATCCTTTATTTCCATCACATATCTATCTGTCTATTCATTTATTAATTTATTATTATTTTTTTTTAAATAAGTGAAATCTCTTCTTTCTGCATTTCCCTTCACCTCATCTTACTTCTTCCTAATGAACACCATATTCTTTGGAAGCTTGAATTTCAAGTCAATGGCCCCTTAGGGCTTGTTCTATATGAATAGGGTTCGTTCATCTTCTGAATAATAATAATAATAATAATAATAATAATAATAATAATAATAATAATAATAATAATAAAGTGGAGATATTATGAATATCCTATAAAAGTAATCCTGGGGAGGAAGTCCGGAGATGAGTATGAAATTCACTGACACTGGTGCCGTAGAATTCTTTTCTGTACAGTAAACAGTCAGACTGACCTTGCCTGCTTTCTGCTTCTCAGAGAGAGAGAGAGAGAGAGAGAGAGAGAGAGAGAGAGAGAGAGAGAGAGAGAGAGAGAGAGAGAGAGAGAGAATTTTTTTATAGTAATTCCTCCTGGACATCAATAATGTTCCTGGATTAATCATCCTTAGTGTTATAAAAGTTGAAAGGGGAAGAAAGAATATATATGTTTTCCTCTACTCTAAATGATTGGATGGCTCTTTTCATTGTCCAAGGACTGTTATTGTTATAATAATGTTGGTGTGAGTCATACATATACGTTGTTATGTGCATTTATTTTTGTGTCGTAATAAGAGATTAAGTTAAGTAGGCTTACACACAGACTCACGCACACACACTCAGACACATATAGATATACATACACCCACGTATGTGTATGTCTATATTATATATATATATATATATATATATATATATATATATATATATATATGTATATTATATATTATGTATATATATATATATATATATATATATATATATATATATATATATATATATATATATATATATATATATATATATACATATATATATATATATATATATATATATATATATATATATATATATATATATATATATATATATATATATATATATATATATATATATATATATATATATATATATATATATATATATATACTGGGTGTTTTGAAATTAGAGCCCCCTTCCACAGAACAAATGGAAAGTTATGAACTTTTCTGCTATAGCCTGTCTCCAAGTACATTATTTTAAGTTTCTATTAAGCTATTTTTCATTTTACATTTCTTGTATTTTCAGACTGAGTGACGGGAGTTAGATACAGCCATGGCTAACGACTCGGAAGAAATCAGAGGGATTGACTGAATCCAGGCTATAAACTTCAGAGAGGCCAGAGATGCTGGCGCATCCTTCATTTCACGTTCCTGGATAGCTAAATATATTAAAAGAGATGGATCCTTTATTAAAAGAAACTGGAACAACAATCCATATGACTGTCATCGCGAAAAGAGTGAGAATCTTGGAAGGCCTGAAGTCCTTTCTCAGGAGTCAAAAGACATCATAGCTGAGGCAGTGGGTAGACCAAGAAGGTCTTTACGTAAATTGGCGCTTGAACTAGAAACAAAAAGGGGAAAGAAGAGAAGATATAGTGCTGTATATCGTGAGTTGAAAAAATCTGGTATCAAGCCATTTCATGTTATCAGCAAGCCCAACATCACTCAGCAACAGAGAGAAGACCGTGCATGGTTTTGTGGTTCATTTCTTAAAGATTGGGATGAAGCTGACTCTCAATGTTTTCTCTGTTTCACAGCCAAATGGTTAATGTGGATCATCAAAGAAAAAGGACAGTCATGGAATGGCAAATACTTCAGAGAAACTGTGCTTACTGGTGGAGTATTTCCTTTCCTCAAAGATCCTGAAAATGTGTTATCTGTTGAAGAGGTCACATTTTTGCATGATAAAGCACCATGTTTTAAGGCTCTTCAGACACAGGAGCTGCTTTGAAACAGTGGTATCGATTTCTTCTCGTCAAGTGAATTTCCAGGTAGCTCCCCTGACCTTAATGTGTGTGAAAACATTGGTAGTATCTTAAAGGATTGTGTTGAAGCGCGCACAGTGAACTATGATGGTATACCAAGCCTCGACGACCTGCGAAGAGAGGTGACCGAAGTGCTCAGGAAATGGAGTTTGAGTCTCAGCTTTTTTGCGATTTGCTGAAATCATACCCCTCAAGAATGCAGGCTGTGGTACAGGCAGATGGAGGCCACACAAAATATGAAATACTCAGAGAGAAACTTAAATAAATACCTGTTCTGAATTACTTTTGTTTTTGTCCATAACAATTTTAGTTTATGCTGTAGAGGGGGCTCTAATTTGAAACACCCTGAATATATATATATATATATATATATATATATATATATATATATATATATATATATATATATATATATATATATATATATATATATATATATATATATATATATATTATATGACTTACATACCTACTCAATTGATATATTTTTTTACTGGGGTTTATACCTCGGGCCATAGGTTTTTATTATTTTTTCAATCTATTGTATATTGATTGTAGATATAATGTTTGACAATAGATGAAAATGAACCCTGGTGGAACATTGTATTGTAATGCCAAACATCAGAGATCAAAGGGTGCCTTTTAGGAACCTTTTAATAATTTATGGTCTTTATTACATTCTTTTCAACTGGCATGCATATAATATGTTACTGAGTCAAACGGATTTCATGGAAGACAGCAGTACAGTTAAATACACGTTGATATAATTAAAAACGAAATGAATACGTTTATGAATATACGGATATGAGTAAGTTGGATAAATGAGTATGTTCACTTTGATTATAATATTGTATAATTTTTTATAGGTTAGAGGAGTAAAATGAGATAGGTCCCACATTTAGTCTTGATGGTTGAGAAGTCGATATTGGTACTGCAGATCCAGTAATTAGTGTCAGATTATAGTGTGTCAGATTTTTAAATATTGAACGTTATTTCAGGTCATTGCCCCCGTAGGGCGGGTAGTGCCGCCAGTGCACATCACGCGAGGTGCACTGTAGGCATTACTTAAGGTTCTTTGCAGCGTCCCTTCGGCCCCTAGATGCAACCCCGTTCATTCCTTTCACTGTACTTCCATTCATATTCTCTCTCTTCCATTTTACTTTCCACCCTCTTACAACAATTATTTCATAGTGCAACTGCGAGGGTTTCCTCCTGGTACACCTTTGTAACCTTTCTCTCAATTTTCCTGTCAGCGCTCAATGACCTTAGGCCTAAATTGTATATCCTATTCTTCAGGTCATTGCCGCAAATACTGATGCAAACTATCGAGGCTTGTAGGGATTCTGAATTTCATCACCGAATTCAGTTTCACAGTGTCTCTTATGTGGATATTTCAGTATCCTACAACATGTATTTATCAGTACGCAGTTAACTTGATGAATGAGTTATCCCCAAAGGAAAACAAGACACAAACAAATGCCATACTCATCCCTTATGCCTTTAAAATTCTATTTTCATATTCATATACCTGCACGGAAGGCTCATGAGTATGAATCAACGCCACCCTACTTAGGGTACGCTACTCACCTGTGTATCATTTGAATTCTAATGCTTCTTGATATTGAGGGCCTTATGTTGCTACGCCTTCCACTCTACCCATCCAGCTCCCCAATACAGATTATTGACACATTTCTACCAACCTGTCTCTTTGGACTGTCAAAACAACCTGTCCACCTCAGATCACACTGTTCAGTACTGATGATTACTTAGTCCCGTTCATATGCTGCTTGAGCATTCTTGCATGGGAACTTGAGAGTAAGTTTCCTTTCTGATCGCTGGGATGAGGAGGGTAATCACCTTCTCTCCAAAGTTTTTTTTAAAGAAAGGGAGATAAATTTGCAGAATGAGCACTGGAAAGAGACAAACTTTCAAGGTAGATTTTACAAACGAACCCGGTCCCATTTCCCAAATCCATCTTTATGCAGCAAAACTTTATTGGCGGAAAATTTGTAAGAAACTCCGTTTTCGAAATTTTGCGGTGGCGTCTCAAGAGGATGTGGTATTATTGAGTGTGCGTGAGTGCGCTAAAGAAAGAAAGAAAGAGAGAGAGAGAGAGAGAGAGAGAGAGAGAGAGAGAGAGAGAGAGAGAGAGAGAGAGAAAGGGTTGAAATCCATGTTAAGGACACATGCTTTAACGGACCACGCAGCAAAAGGGAAAAGAGAGAGAGAGAGAGAGAGAGAGAGAGAGAGAGAGAGAGAGAGAGAGAGAGAGAGAGAGAGAGAAAGTTGCTAGAGCAATGTTCTCAGTCCACATGCAGGAAAAGAAAGAGGGAGAGGAGACTCGAGAATGAGAGGGTTCGAAGAAATATGAAGTTAAAGAGGGAATTACGAAGAAAAAATAGAAGTGAAAAGAAGGGCCGTATTGGAAAACGAAGGAGGAACGGAAAGAAGTATTTGGGAAATTTCTGGAAGATTTGTTACTGTCTAAAAGAAAAAGAAGACATTTCAGAATAACGAGGAGTGAGGGTAAAATAGTAAGAAGCCTTGTAGGATCGACAAAGGGATAAAGAAATTTTGAGTGATGTGACTGTAATAAAAGTATTGCTCGAGGTATAAAATTAGGAACAGTTATATTCGTTAGAGATGGATCGGTAGATACATAAATAAACGAAAGTTTCTGATCCTGTAGTGTTTTATTTATTCAATAATTAAATTTGATTTTGGTCTGTATTTGCAGACGGGAAAATAATAAATAAAGAATCCATAAAAAAAATCGCCTTTTCTCCTCTGCATTAAGAATCCTTTGGGAACCTTTCCATGGTAATCATTATGCCTTCTGCAAGCGAAGCCCCGTTGGGGGTTAGTACCGTCAGTGCACCTCATGCGGTGCACTACAGGCAATACTTAAGGTTCTTTGCAGCGTACTTTCGGCCCCTAGCTGCAACCTTTTTCGTTCCTTGTACTGTACCTCCTTTCATATTCTCTTTCTTCAATCTGACTTTCCACCCTCTCCTAACAATTGTTCCTTACTGCAACTGCGAGGTTTTCCTCCTGTTACATCTTCCAAACCTTATACTGTCAATTTCCGTTTCAGTGCTGAATGGCCTTTGGCCTAAATTCTATTTTCAATTCAGTTTAATTCTGCAAGCGAAATTTAGGGGTATATAGGAATTATCTTATCTGTCTTTGTCCTTCACACTGTGTCCGGGTCGTAGGGTAAACGCAAGGGGGTTCATGATAACACTAGGTTTACCTAAGAGGCTGTCATGATCCTGCACCAAAGTCATTTGGACAAGCCCAGTGTCACAGGGAGAGTTTGAAGGAAACTCTTGACTGGGCCATAATTCATTAAATCAAAGATTGTATAAGGTCATTTTAACCCCAGAGGGTGCTTAGGATCCGAGGGCATGGTATGACCCTGAATCAGGGTCACAACCGAGTCTAAGATAAGGGTTATAAGTTTTAAATACTAGTAGGGGTCATAAGTTTTAAATATAATTGCAGAATCTCTCATCTGGCTAAAGAGTTGCTTAGGACCAGAATGGGTCATAAGCTTTGGATTTAGACAAAGTCACAGCGATATATACTGCGTCATTTTTACCTGGGCCATGATTTTCTAATTTAGGAATTATACTAGGTTACATTTTACCCGCAGTCGTTTGCCTAAGGTCAGATGGTGTGCGTATCGCATTTCATATTTCCCACATTGAGGATGGAAGAAGGTTATTAATTATTTATTTTATTCTTTTTCTTTTGTGATATGGGTCTTGAGAGTCCCATTTCTCTTGTGAACTTTAGAACAGTAAGCAAGATCAGCGCTGAATGACCTCTTAGGTCCCAGTGCTTGGCCTTTGGCCTAAATTCTATATTTAGTTCAATTCAATTCAACAGTACGCAAGAGGCTTCATTACCGTTCAGTGCCGATACCACGACCGAACAAAACGGTCACTCTATTGAATGATTGCATTGTTAATATAATATTATCTTGTGAAAATAAAAGTCTTCGATACAAAAACTTCCGTTGGATAGTGTGTAATTTTAAAGGCATTAATAGTTTTTATCAACCTTTGTCGAATTCACCGTGGTCAAAACACAATAAATTTAACGTAGGCACATATAATTAAGTTAGGTTGCATATGTGTGGGTGAAGGTTTATGAAGATTTCCAAAATTTGTCTCGAATTCCTAGTGCCGGACAAACACCATTGTCCTCCGAAATGGCTTAGTGAAACGATAAGAGTTAACGAGATACAAGCAGCGCAGCCATTGCTATAAGGGAGTTTTATAACTGCTTCGTTAGCTAGGTATCATGTATAATCATTCGCACAGAGCCTATTTTGATTATACTGTAAGAGTTGGGCACACGAATGTTTTTGTCAAAAGGATCAGGATCAGAACGTATGTATATATATATGTATGTATATATGTCTATATAATATAAATAAATATATATATATATATATATATATATATATATATATATATATATATATATATATATATATATATATATATAAATACACACGCACACATACAGATACATAAATACACTCAGTGACTCTTCCGCAGACCAGACATCAACTTGGAAGACTCATTTACTTATCAACCACATTCTGATTATTTATTTACCCATTAAAATTCTAGAAGTGATGCATTTTGCTGATAAATCTCGAATGGTTATTTGTAGGCTATGCTGTAGGGTCTTTGTTAGGTATCAGATTTTGTTATTATCAGAAAGCCAGCCTCTTGAAGCATCGGGTAAGTTGAGCGCCTAATGTATTTACGGATTTGCATGTTTCTCTGCTTGCAGCTTTGTATGAGTAGGTGTAAGCCTGTGCACTAGTCTCACAAAGGAAAATTGTCAATAGAAATTTTCGAAATTAGCAGACCTAATCTTAGAAACTGATAACGTTTGCTTTGCAGCTATATTCGGTTCATATGCTTTATTCCGGGTATTATCCAGTTTCGATTTAGTTTTCTGAGGATCAAACAGAAGTGATTAGACTCTTTCAAGGCTGTAGAATAAGGAAATATATTTGCATAGTATCAACATTTAGGATGTCTGACGATCGTTAGTTATATAAACAAAATATTCTTGTGGCTGGAGAGAGAGAGAGAGAGAGAGAGAGAGAGAGAGAGAGAGAGAGAGAGAGAGAGAGAGAGAGAGAGAGAGAGAGAGAGGCTGGTACTAAGCTTTGAAACAAATGCAGCCTGTGGAAAATTTAGTTTCAGGCCCGGTAGCGTTGTGTCTTTAAAGTAATGGAAAGGTTCCTGTTTTTTTTTGCCGTGTTTAAATATGATGACAGAAAAAAAACGCTGAGTATACAAATGAAAACCATGTTTCAAGGAATTCTTCTATAAGTAGACTTTCGTATCGCTTCTTCTTTGATAAGAGTTTTGAAAACGTAAGTACGCCCACGAAGAGAGAGAGAGAGAGAGAGAGAGAGAATATTTTACTTAAATCTCTTCCTCAGACCCACAAAAAAAAAATACAAAATACTTCCCTTATCCACCTTAAAATGAAAAGAAAAATAAAACAATTCTTAGTAAATATGCCGATTCTGGCCACAACCCCTGAGGGATTACACTTCTTAACAGACAGTTGTTAAGCGTTTTCGTCAAATATCAGAAGACAAGGAAAAAAAATCAGTAGGTAAAGTTGGCAAACAACAGCAAGGAGGAAAAGGGAAAGAGTCTTTTGGAAGTCACATAGAAGTTTGCTATGATGAAAGTAGCGCCGTTTGGCAAAGGTATATGGTAGGGGAACCGGTATAAATGGAAAGGGGGATGGTGGGGGAGAGAGGTGGACTGGCAGTGAAATCAGTTGGAATGGGAACATAAAATCTTTAGATTCCGTTACGACATTTTTAATGAGAAATAATGAAAGTTTTGGACCAAAGTATATTTTTGAGATAAGGGAAATGTGTGGATTAAAGAATATAAGTTCAGGAATATAGACGTTACCTTGAAGTAGATGGTGGAAATAAAAGGGGAAGAGAGGAGATAATAAGAGAGAGAAAAAAAGGGTTACTGCAGTTCACTGTGTAACGTAAGAAGAATGGAATGAAGTCGACTGGAGACAAAAGAGAGAGATGGAGTATGTATAAAATGGGAGAATGTTGTCGATTGACACATTTTTTAGACATGAATAAGCTCCCGTTTTTTTCTTCAGTTTTGCTGTTCAACGCCTCTAACTGTTAATTCTTATTGCAACCGTGGAGTTTTCTCCCAGTTCCACCTTTAGATCCTTGTACTTCAATTCCTTTAATATCTTGAAATCTCTATCTTGTTTTTCAGCCACTCCAGTCCCCTCTTTTCACTATCTCAACCGCTGAATGGCCGAAAATGCTCAGTGCTTTGTTCGACAGCCTAAGTTCATAAATATAATGAAGACAGACATAAGACATATGCACATAGAAACACTGATACCAGCTTGGCCAATGCATGTTTATGTTCAGGTAATAAGGTGAAGCATAATAGAACGAAATGAACATAAAAGAGGGACGCAGAAGAACTCTATAAAGTATGCAGGTCCATAATAATAATAATAATAATAATAGTAATAATAATAATAATAATAATAACAACTTCATTAAACAGAGTAGCCGTCTGGGTGCCGTTGAGATTATACTGCAGTTTCTCAATTTCACGAACGAGTTTCTTTGTAACAGTAGGTAAATTATATAAAACCCAGACGGCCATTCCGTTTGATGAAGTTTGCTTGAAAGAGGGTCTTCTTCCGAAATAATAATAATAATAATAATAATAATAATAATAATAATAATAATAATAATAATAATAATAATAATAATAATAATAATAATAATAATAGTAATAATGATAATAGTAATGGTGAAGAAAATCCACAGTGGTGTAAATGTAAATATGTATATATATATATATTATATATATATATATATATATATATATATATATATATATATATATATATATATATATATATATATATATATATATATATATATATATATATATATATATATATATATACATATACTGTATATATATATTATGTATATATATTATGTGTGTACTGTATGTATATTAAATTTACACTTACACCACTGTGGATTTCATCACCATTGTAGTGACTCATGTTATTATGAGATTCTTAATAATAATAATAATAATAATAATAATAATAATAATAATAATAATAATAATAATAATAAAGACGATGTTGAAAGCAGTTATAATCATCGCAACCGCAAATACAGCACGAGTTCATTGAATGAATTTAATAACGACGACCAAACAGTGATAGCAGCATCCACATTACCGAACGTACCTACAAAGAAAGAACACAAAAAAGATACAAACGAAACGTCATTGGGGCAGCCCTTAGAGTTATAGCCGTAATATGAAGGAACCGCGGAGGTGTGCGGGACACCGAAAGATGAAGAATGGGATTCGATTATGACCTCCATTCATGCCAAGTGTTCTCCGGGACGCGAGGTGTAATGAGAAACTCTTTTCGCTCTTAAGAAGAGGATCCCTCCGAGACTGTAGGATGAGAATTCGTTTGGGCTTTGGCGAAGGCTTTTCTTGCAGCCTTTAGCAGCTATCTTGCAAAGGCTGTTGCCGAGTCTTACCAGAGGTTTGAGAGTTGATCTGAAGCGACTGATCTGTATTTTAGCAAAAATTGTCTTGGAAGCTGCAAAAGTTGTAGTATTCATTTACATTCCATTTAGCCTTAGAGAGAGATTCGTTGGGGCTTTGGCGAGGCTTTTCTTGGAGGCTTGATCAACAGTCCTGCAAAGACTGTTGTTGAGTCTTACCAGAGGGTTGAGAGTTGATCTAAAGGGACTAATCTGTATTTTCTTGGAGGATTTAATAAAACTTTGCTTGGAGGCTGCAAAAGCCTTAGTATTCATGTAGGTTTGAGAGAGATTTATCGAGTGCGTTTGGGTCTTACGTAAAGTCTGAGCACGAGTTTTCGTAGACTACCTGGGGGGACTTGACAAAAGTCTTTACAAAGGCTGCTGAGTCTTATTAGGGACTTCAAGAGTCCAACTAGACTATAGTAAGAATTCTTTTATCAAGATATTACCCAGGAATTGTAGGGTTGTACAAGATGTTGTAGTAAGAATTTAGCATGAATATTATCGGAGGACTTAGCGAGTAAATAAGCACGTAAATAAACAGCTTTTGAAGAGTAGGCCAAACTTTGATGCATAGGATTCTATTAATTTAAAGTGGAACTGCAGTCCGTTTCAAACATCAGCGTCAACATCTGTAATTGTGCCAGAAAAACTGTTCCACAGTGTTCTGCGATCAGGAACATGAAAGGCTTTCGGTAACATGTATTGTCTTATTGTGACATCTCAATGTTACAAGAATATACAGTAGATCCTAGGCGGAAAGAGTAACACCCACTAATTTCAGGACTGATTGGAAGTTTATATTAACGTAATACTTAATGATATCTCCCCTGAATAATATTAATTTTAAGAGAGGAATTTATTCAGCTTGCACGACTCCAATATGATATTTACCTGATGTTTATGAATATTAATAAATGTACCCTGGTTTATAGGAACTGGATGAAAAAATAATTATCTGAGGATCATCAAGATTAGCGGTGTTGATAGGCTCCTGGCGTACGTACTAGAAAATGAACTGCTTATTTTTGATAATATTTTGCAACGCATACCGCGGAAATTATTTTTACCTTTTTAGTTTACCTTTGCAGAGAGTGTATCTTATTAATTATTTTTACAGGAATGTCTTCAGTTAATTTCCTTCTTCTCTCTCTCTCTCTCTCTCTCTCTCTCTCTCTCTCTCTTCTCTCTCTCTCTCTCTCTCTCTCTCTCTATATATATATATATATATATATTATATATATATATATATATATGTATATATATATGTATGTATATATATATATATATATATATATATATATATATATATATATATATATATATACAGTCTATATATATATATGTATATGATGTTTATTGAGAGATCTATCAGTGGATTAATATATATGCAAAGAGAAGTGCATAATATCCTCTAGAGAGAGAGAGAGAGAGAGAGAGAGAGAGAGAGAGAGAGAGAGAGAGAGAGAGAGAGATGAATACTATCGAAAAAGACAGTGCAAGTAACAAGTCTTTACTGCGCTTACCTGGTCATGTTTGTCTAACCGAGTCTGTTCAAGCCAATTTGTG
>NC_089745.1:47776493-47778993 GCF_040412425.1 Macrobrachium rosenbergii
TCTCGTGGGCGGTATTCCAGGCCTCGAGATCTAGTCTTTGCAAGAACTTTGAGGGTATAAAAGTTGACGACGCATCTTTCCAATTTGTAGCATGAGGCGGAGTATTATTACCTGAACTTTCCTTATTTTAGTGGGCGGCAGTGTCTGGGAAATTTTCAAGAAGGATGTTTAAGCCTTTTTCGAGACGAAGACAGGCATAGTCGCCAAATTTATTATATTTTTGTATTATTATAAGGCTTGCTATAAGTTTGTTTGTTTACCTTTTCATATACATGTCAGTTTATCTATTTCTTAAGGTTAGCGTATCGACATGGCGTTCATATCAGATATGGGAGTTATGAAAAATGTGAAACTCAAAAATTCAGTTAGAATTGTTAGTAAAGTGGTAGTTCGAATGGAGATTGCAATTAAAAAATAAGGAGGAAAGGTCTTCCTCTTATCACTCTTCAGCTTTCCTCCGTTAATTCCCATAAGTTTTCATTGAGGGATTATCATATTTTCGGTTTTCGGTAGGTAAGTGAAGGAATACGATATAGAGATGAATTGTAAATTGTTAATTGTAAAAACGTTGAAGTTTTTCCTAAGCTTATGTACATGAGATATTAAATTTTAAGGGAAAAAGTAGATATTGAGTTTAAATAATAATAAATTCATTGTTACTGTCAGTGCTTCGTGTAATTACTTATATGTTCATCAGCTTTTATTGCTCCACTCATTAAAAGGATAAGAATCGTGGCGATAACTAGAAGTAATGAAAAGGGGGGCTCAGGAGAAAAGATGGATCTGCTTGTTTTGGGATGTCACAGTCGTGGAGAGAAGGGCGGATGGTAGGTTAGTGAAAAGATTCAAAAATAAAAAAAGAAGTCAAACGTATAAACTGACCTGGAAAGTGCTGGATTATAAAATTCAAAAGTATTATCTGACCTAGGAAGTGCTGGAGTATAAAATTCAAAAGTATTAGCTGGCCTACAAAGTGCTGGATTATAAGATTCACAAGTATTTGCTGACCTAGAAAGTGCTGGATTATAAAATTCAGAAGTATTAGCTGACCTAGAAAGTGCTGAATTGTAAGATTCAAAAGTATTTGCTGACCTAGAAAGTGCTGGATTATAAGATTCAAAAGTATTTGCTGATCTAGAAAGTGGTGAATTGTAAGATTCAAAAGTATTTGCTGACCTAGAAAGTGCTGGATTATAAAATTCAAAAGTATTACGTGACGTAGAAAGTGCTGGAGTATAAAATTCAAAAGCATTAGCTGACCTAGAGTGCTGGATTGTAAGATTCAAAAGTATTTGCATACCTAGAAAGTGCTGGATTATAAAATTCAAAAGCATTTGCTGACCTAGAAAGTGCTGGATATATTTGATGGAAAGGGTAGCGGAATAGCATGGCCTTAGAATCCATGAAGCAGAAGAATATATTTTTAAGATATAAGTGAATGCTACAATGTGTGAATACTGGTTAGTTGCATTGACGGTGAGTATTTTTTGCAGGTGCTTGGAGACACTAATATTCTGGAAGATTTTTGGAATTTCAGCTTATGCTGCTGTATTGCGATGCTTACAGCTTCAGGAGTCACATGCTGCACACAGTTATCCTACTGATGAATTATTTTATTATCTCTGATTAGTCAATTTTATTGTCGTGTACATCCAAAAAAATGCTGGTGCACTGCCCCATTTTTGTGTTGGGCTTGGCTTTGCCTTTCTTGGTTCGTCATTTACCAGCGGAGCTTATATTGAGGGGTTTGCATAATCTGCATGGAAATTTGACCAAGCTGGTCCTCGATTCTTTGTATCCCTTTGGGATGGTGGTGATTTTTATGACAAGCTCAGCACCATTTTGTGTGGTTGAATACTCTTATTGATACTTTCGTAGGTAATGATTTTCAGAATGGCGTGTTCTACCTGTTTGTATGTCGTCCCATAATTGCTTTCATGATGTGTGGTTATGGTTGCTCTTTCTTTCTTTGGTTTTTCTACATCAAGAAACTTCATCAGTATAAACTAAACAGAGATACTGAAAGTATTCACCCGGGGGATGACTGTATGAGGCGAGTGATTGTCAAAACTGTTAATATTGTATAGTCTGTGGCAAATATTTTGCTGTTTTCCAGCTACTCTTTCTCCTCCAGCAGGATGTATTTTTATAGCAAGCGTTCAGCTCTCTTACCAAAGCTGAAGTAGCTTATTTTTTAAGGCAGGTTACCCAGATCTTTATTTACCAATTGCCTTTGATTTTAGGCAAGGGTTTATGCTGGCACAAGGCCAGCATGATAAAAACCAGCCAACCATTATGGAACTAGTAGAATTACCACAAATTATGGATTTCAACATCAGGATATGTGAATTGCACGCCAGCAGCAATTTTGTCTTTTCCTTCTGGATAAAAAAAAAGGAACAGAAGATTAGAAAGCTGTCATCATGGGTGTAACTTGTAGTCCCTATGATACCCATGACTTGATGGATGAAACAAATGTTGGCAGACAATAATAAATGGC
>NC_089745.1:47783993-47788993 GCF_040412425.1 Macrobrachium rosenbergii
CATCAGAGTCCATCGCAAGGGGGATTACGAAAGCTTGGGAAGAAAAGGGAAAGAAGGGAGGAAGAGTGAAATAGGGGAGGAAGGGGAGAGTAGAGATAATACTCCAATTATTTGGTTTGTTTTCGGAATTCTCCCTTCCAGTCCAACTGACCATTTTGTTAGTGCTGTTAATTTCGATGCACGTGTTTGAGTGGTTCTCCCCCTCTCCCAACTCGCTCCCCTGCCCATATCTTCCCCCCCCCCTTATCCTTCCTTCTGTTTGATATACTTAAGAATGGTAAGGGGGTGGGGGGAGGTGGTTTTGGGGCCTTGTCCCTTTGTACTCGGATTGAGAACGTCGACACGTGTTTCTGGAATTTTGTTGTGTTTGGAGTTTTTTTTTTTGTCCTTTGCTGTAGATCCCCGTAGGGGGGTAGTGCCGTCAGTGCACCTCATGTGGTGCACTGTAGGCGTTACTTAAGGGTCTTTGCAACGTCCCTTCGGCCCCTATCTGCAACCTGCGTTCATATTGTTTCTTCCATCTGACTTTCAACCCACTCTAACAATTATTTCATTGTGTAACTGCGAGGTTTTCCTCCTGTTACACCTTTCAAACCATATATTGTCAATTTTCCTATCAGCGCTGAATCACCTCATTTGGCCTAAATTCTATACTCTATTATCTTTATTTTAGATGATGAAGTTTTGATTGTGTGCTACGTGCCTTTCAAGATTGTCGCTAAATACGGTCGTTTTGTCTTTGTTGATCGTTCTAATGCCTATGGTCTTCGATTTCTTACTCCATGGTCATTGAGGTGTGTTTAATGCTCACTTATTGGATTACTCTCATCGATGTTCCAGTAATCCATGTGCAGCTGCGCCTGTCCGCAAATGGAAAACCCCCTTGCTGGGTGAGCTGACTTGTCCTTGTTGGCTCAAGATATAATGGATCCGACCACGGTTCCAATACGTATGTTTGTAGGAGGAAAGTATTTTTGATTTTTAATCTAGAATTTGTCTGCTATTCAGAATTTATTAGACTGCTCTTCGGTAAAGTTACGTTTAAATGGCTAAAAGGTATTTAAATTCACTGTTAAAAAAAGGTGTTTCAATTTAGAATTGTCTGAAATCCCCAGCGACTTGCATGACGAGAGAGAGAGAGAGAGAGAGAGAGAGAGAGAGAGAGAGAGAGAGAGGCTCCTTCAAGGTATTCTTATTCGGGAATGCCTGAGAGAGAGAGAGAGAGAGAGAGAGAGAGAGAGAAAGAGAGAGAGAGAGAGAGAGAGAGAGAGAGAGAGAGAGAGAGAGAGAGAGAACCTCCTTTAAGGTATTCATATTCGGGAATGCCTGAGAGAGAGAGAGAGAGAGAGAGAGAGAGAGAGAGAGAGAGAGAGAGAGAGAGCCTCCTTTAATTAAGGTATTCATATTCGAGAATGCTCAATATGTGACGCTGCACGATGAAACACCTCGATGATACCCACTAATGGCGTTGGCGGCCATATTCGCCTGACCACGATGCACTTCTGTCGTGCAATATATGTCATGGAGCCTCCAGAGTAGAGCCTCGTCGGCATCATGGCGCGACAGAGAATAAGAGCCTTCAGGAGGACCCTTTGTGTCCGTCCGATATTGTATATAACCCCGGATTCATCCGTCCCTCGATTACAGGAGATGCCACCACCGTTCCGGAAAGCTTTGTCTTAGGGTTTCGTGATGGAGTATCCGTTACTTTGTTGTGCGTCGTTGTTCGCTTTTCGCTTTTCGATTTTTTTTTTCTTTGTCAGATGAACGGAACGCTAAAAACTTGGGAAAATGTCATTCTTTTAGCGTCTTCTGATCAGCGTCTGTATAAACAAAATGTATGTGATCTGCGTGCTTTATATATTTGACTTATCAATTTTTGTTTCATTATTTAAGTGTTGTTGTTCTTCATTAATTTTTATGTTTCATTAAAAATTGTGGTTGAATCTGTAAAGTATATTTTATAATAAAATTTCTCAGTTTCTCTAGTGACTATTTTTCTGTCTAATGATTATTTTTCTGTAGGGGAAGATCACTTTTAACTGTCCTACACTTATTTCAAGAAAAGGAGGGTATAGACACATTCGGGAACATTTCCATTTTGCTAAAATAAATATGCAATTACGTGTAAACAATTGTATATTTATATTTATAGAGGAAGAAGAAGAAGATTGGTATTTATATTTATATTCATGATATTGAAGAGAAAATGTCCCTGTACGTATCTATACCCTTCCTTTCATGAAATAAGTTTAGGACAGTTATTGCGTAATCTTTCCCCGACAGAAAAAGGAATCATCAGAAAAACAGGGAAACTTTATCATGAAATAAGCTCTGCTGTTGTAGCCATAATGAAACATGTTTACGGGAGGATCTAATTCCTACATATTATTAATGTATAATTAGTCGTCCATTTTTCATTATATATCTGGTTAGGATTTTATAAACTAATGCATTGAATTTAGAGTACAAAAAGTTCTTGATCTGACTCTAGTAAATAAATTAATGAATAACTGGACGAGTGAATAAATAACTGAAGTAAATAAACAAACAGATAAGTAACTAATTATGTTAACAGTTTTATGTCTGGTACTAGTACTGCTTTTCCAAAAAAATTTTTGAAATGCTTTCATCTACCGGACGTATTAGTAAAGCAACAAACCATGTAACACAAGGAGTTTTTCTTTTCTCCGTTGCCATGGTAACGGATGCTGCTATGTAGACGGTGCGTCTCTCTCTCTCTCTCTCTCTCTCTCTCTCTCTCTCTCACTTCATCACATGGTCGAACGGGTCGTAATTATGCCTGAAAGCTTTGTGAAGTATCAAGCTGAAGTTGCTGCTTTTTTAATATCCTCCTCCTCCTCCTCCTCCTCCTCCTCCTCCTCCTCCTCCTCCTCCTCCTCCTCCTCCTCCTCCTCCTCCTCCTCCTCCTCTCTCCGCATTTGTAAGTGAGCTACCTGCTTTGCTGCTTCATTAACTTTAAGAGGATTTTTTGAAATTGTTAATTTCAGGTCCCTGTGTTTCAGGACGTAAATGTGATTTGTGACCACTTTTTATCTCTCGCGTCATTAATATTTTGCTCATACGGTAATTAGTCATTTTCCATATGGGATATGGCTTTGCTGGTGTCATTGGTGGTGTTGAAGGTAGCGGTGGTGTTGAAGGTAACAGTGGTGCTGAAGGTAGCGGTGGTGTTGAAGGCGGTGATGGTGGTGGTAGTTGTGGTGGCGATGGAGATGATGGAAGAGTCTCATAGAGGTGTTGAATGTTGATCATTGTGATGAAAGTAGTGCTGGTGTTTGGGATGATGTTGAATAGCAGTAGTTTCGGTGTTACTGAAGATAATGGTGGTGATGGAGATAGTCTTAGCGGTAGCTGTCTTGATGTTGAATTCGTTGGTGATTTTTAGTTGTATGCAATAGATGATAAGAAAATCTTTCTATATACTTTACGCACAAACTGGATTAGGTATGCAATAGTTGATAAGAAAATCTTACTATATGCTCTATGAACAACCTGGATTAGGTATGCAATAGACGATAAGAAAACCTTTTATATGCTCTGTACCAAACTGGATTAGATAAGATATATGTATATATATATATATATATATATATATATATATATATATATATATATATATATATATATATATATATATATAATTTACATAAATACGCGTATGACAGTTGATGAGCATATTCCATTTTCTATCAAGGGGAACGTTTCAAAAGAAAACAAGACAATTACAGCACCCTTGACTAACACACACATACACAAACACCATACACGCACACATAGAAACACACATACCCAGACACACATTCACAAAGTCAATGGTGTTTATATAACTTTCTTGTTTTCTTTTGAAACGTTCCCCTTGATAGAAAATGGAATTTGCTCATATGCCTGTACTCACATATCCATTAACTGTTATACGCGTATGTATGCATATGTATATATATATATAGATGTATATATATACACACATGTATACATATATATGTTTTTACAATTATATTCAGATAATTTGAGTCATTCCATTTTCTTCTTCCTCCTTCGTCTAAGGTTTCCCTCCTTTCTTTCCCCCCCTCGGTGAAATCCCCTTATCTTATTTGTCTGACACCCGACAGCACAGGTGTCCCTAATGGCCCTGTGTACTACCTTTGGAAGAGAGAGAGAGAGAGAGAGAGAGAGAGAGAGAGAGAGAGAGTTGTAGGTATTGGAACAAAGCTAAGCCGTGGATGTATCTGTTGAGGCAACTTTATGATATAAAACAAAGAGAGAGAGAGAGAGAGAGAGAGAGAGAGAGAGAGAGAGAGAGAGAGAGAGAGAGAGAGAGAGAGATGAGGGTGTATCGAATTGACGCGAGATGATGGCCATAACTACCTCAAGCACAATAGGGGAGTTTGAGTAGGAGGAAAGGGGGTGGGAGGACAGAGGGAGACCCAGTCAGGGAAAGCAAGAAAGAAAGATTAGAGGGATGGAGAGAGAGAGAGAGAGAGAGAGAGAGAGAGAGAGAGAGAGAGAGAGAGAGAGATAGTAAGGGAGAATAGGACAGAATTGAGTAATGGAGTAAGGAAAAGTAAATGGAGAGAGAGAAAAAAATTAAAATTTATTGTGGTTGTTACTTTAAACCAGTCTTGTGCTTACACAGGTTCTTGTTTCAAGGAGCAAACCATTGAGAGAGAGAGAGAGAGAGAGAGAGAGAGAGAGAGAGAGAGAGAGAGAGAGAGAGAGAGAGAGAGAGAGAATTTATTAAAATTGATTGTTGTTGTTAAGTTAAACTGGTCTTGTGCGTGCACAGGTTCTTGTTTCAAAGAGCAGACCACCGAGAGAGAGAGAGAGAGAGAGAGAGAGAGAAGAAATATACCTTCTTAGCATCTCACTCACGTGTCGCTTGGCTGAGAGGGGCCTGAGACACAGCTCTTATCTCTCTTCCCCTTCCTTCTTTTCCAGGCCCTGCCCCCCCCCCCATCTCTCAATTAATGAGGTTCGGA
>NC_089745.1:47793993-47801493 GCF_040412425.1 Macrobrachium rosenbergii
TTGATTTTTCTTTTATGTTTACATTTTACAGTACCTTTAATTTGCGTAATGCAGAATATTTTAGGTGCGATTATTAATTGTTTACATTTACCTTCACTTTGCTGTGTGTCTGTTTCTTGTTGCTCATTCTTTTGCATTCATTTTTTTCCATCTTTTTGTATTTGTTTAGTATGATGTGAAGCTGTGTAGATGATGTTCAGTTTGTCTATATTTTGTTTGTTTCATGTATTTTCTTCATAAATGCACATTCTTTTAAAAGCAAAGACTGGTTTAATATGTTTTTTTTTTCTCTTGGTATTATCAAAGACGCTGCAGAATCTCATGATATTTAAAGTCCTTGTGTGTCGTATTGAAGTTATCGTGTATTACATTACTGGTCAAGTAAGATATTAAACAGTAATAAATGAGTCATAATTTTTGTTGATGATTACATTAAACACCGTCTTTGTAGGTAAGAACGGAATACTAATTCAGGTTAACAGGTATGCAAAGTTCGTAAGGACATGTTTGCACATACAAGTTTTGTATATGGATGTTATGTTTATCATTGTCATCGTCATCATTGCTTCCAACAGCCCGTGATGCGAAAAGCCTCTCTGAAATTCCGCCATCATGTCTTTTCTGTGCTTTATCTTTCACAATTCTCCACTCATCTTTAGCCCCCTTCCCATTGTTCTCATCCAAGTAGGTCTGTGTCTTCCAACTCTTCTGGTATCCATAGGAACCAGTAGTAATTCAGTGAAGTTAATAAACAGTATATATATATATATATATATATATATATATATATATATATATATATATATATATATATATACTGTATATATGTGTGTGTGTTTGTTTGTATGTATGTATATACACGCATACTTATACATATACAGATACATATACATATACATATACACATACATATGCATCAGTTAACATCTATTAAGTATCGTGCATCGATACCTAGCAATCACTTCTTGTGGAATGAAGCCGTCTCATCAATATGCATAATTGTTCTTCCAATATAGATTATGCATTCATTTATAGCGTGAGGCGCAATGAAGTCATTAAACTTGCCAATATTGGAAATTCTATCGGGGGTGCGGCTTGTCCTCGTTCTGGTTATTGGCGACGGCACCCCTCTTTCTTCGGTTCGTGTATGCTCTTTATGGAAATACGGGGATGTTAGATCAGGAATCAAGATTAGATTTTTCATACTCTCTCTCTCTCTCTCTCTCTCTCTCTCTCTCTCTCTCTCTCTCTCTCTCTATATATATATATATATATATATATATATATATACCTATCTGTCTATCTATCTATCTATCTATATATATATATATATATATATATATATATATATATATATATATATATGTATATATATAATAGGCGTATATATTATGTGTAATTATATATATATATATATATATATATATATATATATATATATATATATATATATATATATATATATATATATATATATATATATATGCTTAGAAAATCACAGTAGATGCACGTGACTTCAGTGTATAAGCGAATCACACGGGAAAATGACAGGCAGAAGTTCAGTACCAAGCGCTTTCAAGTTTATTAACGCATCGTCTGGGCACAAATGAGACATAGATGAAAGGAAGGTTATAAAGTGAACAAAAAGACAATTATTGACCACCACTTATGAACGATGGGTGCATGAAATTATATATATATATATATATATATATATATATATATATATATATATATATATATATATATATATATATATATATATATATATATATATATATATATATAGAATTTCATGCACCCATCGTTCATAAGTTATTTACGTTAATTCCATAATCTTTATATGTCAGAAGAGACAAGTAACGGTTCTATCTTTCCGTTCCCCTGTTTCTTTCTAATGCCTCCTATCCTTCCTTCCTTCCTTCCTTCCTTCCTTCCTTCCTTCCTTCCTTCCTTCCTTCCTTCCTTCCTCCTGACTAGTTCCCCTTGTGTGTGTGTCCGATGTCTTGCCCTTGTTTGCCTCGACCGCAAGTTTGCAACTTTTTTCCTATGTAAAATTCGCGAGATGTTTCGCTTTCACGTTATTTTCTCTCGTCCAACTTATCTCAAAGTTCAGAGGTTTTTACATATCGTTATTTTTATTTTTGGGTGGGGCATGATTATAGTGGCGTCTGTATTTATTTTACATTTTGTTCTTTTTTTCGTCCTATGTTTTTCATCGTGAAAAAACGGTATATATATCCACGTAATATTTTTATTTATTGCAATTTTTATAGGTGAAATTTTGTGCTAAAAAGAGCTTCATATTGACCTCTGTATTTTATTTCTTACGTTTTACAGGTTCTTTTCAACCTCTGCATTTTATTGCTTACATTTTTCAAGTTCTTTTCAACCTCTGTGTTTTATTGCTTTCATTTTTCAAGTTATTTTCAATCTGTATTTTATTGCTTACGTTTTTCAAGTTATTTTCAATCTCTGTATTTTATTGCTTACATTTTTCAAGTTCTTTTCAACCTTTGTATTTTATTGCTTACGTTTTTCAAGTTCTTTTCAATCTGTATTTTATTGCTTACATTTTTCAAGTTCTTTTCAACCTTTGTATTTTATTGCTTACGTTTTTCAAGTTCTTTTCAATCTCTGTATTTTATTGCTTACGTTTTTCAAGTTCTTTTCAACCTTTGTATTTTATTGCTTACGTTTTTCAAGTTCTTTTCAACCTTTGTATTTTATTGCTTACGTTTTTCAAGTTCTTTTCAATCTCTGTATTTTATTGCTTACATTTTGCAAGTTCTTTTCAACATCTGTGTTTTAGCTTTAATTTTTCAAGTTATTTTCAACCTCTGTATTTAATTGCTTTAATTTTTCAAGTTCTGTTCAATTTCTGTATTTTATTGCTCCCATTTTTCAAGTTCTGTTTGTATTTTATTGCTTACATTTTTCAAGTTCTGTTCAACCTCTGTATTTTATTGCTTACATTTTTCAAGTCCTGTTCAACTTCTGTATTTTATTGCTTTCATTTTCAAGTTCTGCTCAACCTTTGTATTTTATTGCTTTCATTTTTCAAGTTCTTTTCAATCTGTGTATTTTATTGCTTTCATTTTTCAAGTTCTGTTCAACCTCTGTATTTTATTGCTTTCATTTTTCAAGTTCTTTTCAACCTCTGTGTTTTATTGCTTTTATTTTTCAAGTTATTTTCAACCTCTGTATTTTATTGCTCTCATTTTTCAAGTTCTTTTCAACCTCTGTATTTTATTGCTTACATTTTTCAAGTTCTTTTCAACCTCTGTATTTTATTGCTTACATTTTTCAAGTTTTTCAACCTCTGTATTTTATTGCTTACATTTTTCAAGTTTTTTCAACCTCTGTATTTTATTGCTTACATTTTTCAAGTTCTTTTCAACCTGGAGAAAGCAGACATTTTTTGATCCCTTGAAATACATTTTAGAATTTTGTTCTGTTTACTTTAAAAAAATACATGAAATTGTATCATTCATTTTGTGCTTTTGACTTCAAGGTTCAGCATTAAGTAACTCATTTATGGGAATTATTTAGAGATTTCATCGTTTGCCCAGGGCCTTGGACACTGCGTCCTGCTAATGGAATTAGAATCGAGTAACTAAGAAACTAACAAATATCAATTAACGAATATTCATTTATTTGTACTTCATGGAGTGGTGTGCAGGTCCGGTCGCCTCGTGCGCGCGCGCGCTCGTGTGTGTGTGTGTGTGTTTAGCAATCAACGTGTTTGTTTTTACTCAACTTTTGATTGATAGCGATCGTACATGCCTATGTGCCTGTGTTTGTTTTTGAGGGGTCCACTGGGAAAAAAGTGACTGCCTGAGAGAGAGAGAGAGAGAGAGAGAGAGAGAAGTATTTGTAAGCAAAGCTATTTTTTTATTCGTTTAATTAATGCCCTCTTGGTTTTTACCATTTCAGTATTTCCCTGCACCAGCCTTATGCAACTTTTATTTCTCTCTCTCTCTCTCAAGCCGTACCGTCAAAATTTTTCAACCAGATGACAGCAAAAACCTACTTGCTATGCGGATGTAAACGAATTGAAGTAGATGAAAATTATAGGTAGGGGATAACTATAATTTAAGGTATATCTACCCGAATCAGTATCTATTTGTATGCATGTACAGGTATGTATGTTTGTATGTATTCATTTTCTTTGGTTCCGTATTTATTTCCTTATTCACCCGAGTAATTCTTTTTTCTTTCTCCCCCTGTTTACTTTCCTGTGTTAACATCCTTTTGCCAAACCTTTCTTTTCATGTTTCTTTTCGAGGTAATTACGCTGTCGGCTACGCTGATGTGCTGATCAGTGGACTTAGGGCGTACCGGCGTACTGAATGTCTGGTTGGGCTCGCAGATGTAAATTTTATAAGGTTACTCATTAGAGCGAGAATGCCACGCTGGCATAAGTACCCAAATTTTTAAAATATATGTGGTTGCGTGGGAAATAAGTGAATTTTTGCTTTCGTATTTTACGTAAGTTGTAAATGCCATTCCATAAGGAAAATTTTGTAGATAGTTAGACCCAGACCTCGACCATCTACTTGGATAATTCATTGAGACTTGTGAGAGAAGCCTAATTGCTTTTGAATCGGCTATAGAGGTCATTTTGTGATAATTAAGAAATAGGAAGCGCAGTAGTATTTTCAGCAGTGTAGCGATTTGTGTAGACGAAAGGGATGAACTCTAGAAACAAACATACGTATTCTACTAAACTTTCCAAGCCCCTTGCTGTGGAGGCAATTGAGGTGCTTTGTGATTGTTATTACTGTAAACTTTGACTGCTGTGAAAAGGTTCAATTGACACCTTTTGACTGGTATAAGGTGGCACTCACTGGCACCCCTGATGAGCGAACCAGTCAGGAGCATTCATCTGCGGGCAGTGATCCTCTTAATACTACACTTTACCACATGTACTCCAGCTCTCGCACGCAAGAGCGCACATAACTATCGTTACACGAGAGAAGGCTTCGCCCAAGGAGCTAATCCTTGCCCAGTAGCCAACAAGAATTCGACACTACTTAAGACGTCCTATAAATACCGCCAAACGCCCCCCGTGTCTCCAGATTCATCTCAACCATTCAGAAGATGACCAGCGAGGTTATCGAAACATGTCAACAGAGAAACTGCAGAAAAAGTACCAAGAGCGCCAGAATCCATCTGCTGGTGAATACGAAGACGCCTAAGAAAAGACACACTGTTAGAACTATTATTATTATTATTATTATTATTATTATTATTATTATTATTATTATTATTATTATTATTATTATTATTATTATCTGGTAATAGTTGATTTTGATAATAGCAGTATTTTAGGTCTGTTCTCTGATGGTGTAGGTATGGTAAATGCAGTAGTGTTGATAATAAGTGGTAAGGTTTTATATTAGGTAGTATATGTTTGCATTATTATAATTATTGTTGTTTTTGATGTTATATTTGACAGCTGTAGTTGGATAATGAAAACCTTTTCCAGATCATAAATATGTTTGGCATGCTAATAGTGACAGCTCAAGTATTAAAAGTTCTGTGATGTGTGAAAAACATGTGACAACACTGGCTTAAAATGAACCTGTTAGAGGATATTGACCTTATTTTCATTCAGGAATCAGCAATGTCTAATCTGTCCATAAATTCTCTCAAACAGAAAATTCTTATAACGGCAGTAGATTCCGTCTTAAAAAGAACGTAGGAGGTACCAGAATGCTTTCCGGGACTATCGGGTTTTGGGTGAATTTTTTCAAAGACAGCACGGTTGGGGCGATTTCCCCTTTTTGAAAGCACAGCACAATACAGGACGGCTCACGATCCACATGGGTTTTTCTTTGATAAGTCACATATACTTTTTTAACGAGTTCTACAAAAGTGGGATTCAACAGAATCCCACTTTTGTAGAACTCGTTAAAAAAGTATATGGCGGATATCTGGGTTAGTAAATCAACGATTTTGACGCCTGGAATAGTTTTGGGCAATGGAGGCCCACTCCCTTGAGCGTGTCTGTGTAATTTTTATCTTTCCTCCCGTAAAGGGAACACGAAGAAAAAGAGAAAAGAAATAAATGAGAAATATTGTGCGGCTACGTCATTGACGACTCAGGCCAAATGCCTCTCCCGTCTCTTTTAAGAGAAGAGAAAGGGCAAGAAGCTGCTCCACAAATCAAAAGCTATACGGTAATGGATTTCCAAATGGGGGATGCTGATGATGAAGAAAGTGTCCTGAGAAGTGAGGAGAAAACACAGGGGTCGGGGGAGAGCCCCAGAGGGGGATGGGTGGGGAGGTGCAGGAGGAACAATAACGGGAAAAGTTTTTCTGAATTAGCGAGAAAGTGTTTCTATTTTTGCCTTCTCCCCTTTTTCCTTTTTCTCTTATTTTTGCTCGGGAATGTTTGGGACTGGGGGAAGGAAAAGGCAATATAAGTCATTACCATTTCTTTTTCCTTTCTTTTTGATTGTTCGAGGGAAGAGAGGAAGGCGAGGAGACGAAAGTAAAAGAGAGACGAATTAGGATGAGTGGCCGAAAGTTTTCTGTAATGAGAGGGAGAGAGAAAGATTACTTCTCTCTCTCTCTCTCTCTCTCTCTCTCTCTCTCTCTCTCTCTCTCTCTCTCTCTCTCTCTTCATGTTTTCTTCGGCCCTGGGCTAGAAATGAGTATTAGGTTGTCCGTCCACCCTCCTTCGTAGGACTTGTGTTATTTCTTCTTTAGCCTTTCTGTGTAATCTTTTCATGCTGACAACATTTTATTGGTTATTTGCCAAAATTGTCAGAAGAGGGAAGAAGAAGACCATGAGAATAAAACTGTTTCTCTCTCTCTCTCTCTCTCTCTCTCTCTCTCTCTCTCTCTCTCTCTCTCTCTCTCTCTCCCCGATGATTGATTCATTTCATCGAAGTTCCCCTTTGTTCCTTACTTTCCATCCCTTATCATCCATTCCCATTCGTGGATGCAGAAGCATCAACTGGAATTCGACTCTCGCCTGGAATTTGGAACATGGCTACCTAAGGAATGGGAATCATCTCAGATCACAAAGAGAGAAGTGGAACATTCTGTGTCATGGAATCTGCATTTATTCGAGGTCCCCTTCCCCCTTAACCACTTCCCCACTCCTCCCCTCCCTTACCCTCCCCTCTCCTCTTTTTTACCATCGTTCCAAGGGTCGTAATGAGGGGATTTTGTCCTCTTCTCTCGCCCCTCCCCTTATCTTCTCCCTCCTTGGAATCTCGTTGTAACCCTCTCCCTCTATTAAAGAACACTCCTACGCCACGTTTCTTTCGCTTTTTTTCGCCTCTATTAATTTTTTTATTCGGTGGGGTTATCAGTTTTTCATCTCTGTTGGTGGAATATGCTTGAGAGTTTGATAGGTTCTTAGTGTGGACATCGATTTTACGAGAATATTTTTCTGTTATTCCCAAAATAATAGTGGTGTTTTCACCCAGTATTAATATCTCTCTGTTGACAGATTTGCTTAAACACTTTAGGAAAAATTTAGCC
>NC_089745.1:47803993-47806493 GCF_040412425.1 Macrobrachium rosenbergii
TTGGTCTTTTGCTTTTTTTTTTATTTTATAACCTCTCTTTCTTTTAAAGGAAAATCCTTCTCTTCCTTAAATTTTAAGGGATTCATTCCTCTTTTTTCATTATTCATCTTCACTTCGGGTCTGGGTTACAAAAGGACACACACACAAGGTAATGCAATTCTGTTACCGGGGAAGTTGTAATTTTGTCAGTTTTTGGTTCCTTTGCTCTTTGTTATCTTCTTTGTTATTACTGTATAATAAGTAGAAAATAATGTTTTCCTGATTTTTTACACTTTCTAGGCAGATGTCTAAGGTATAATTTACTGAAACACTTTATAGAAAATGTAAAGATAGTTAATTGTACGCACTCATGTGTGTATATATATATATATATATATATATATATATATATATATATATATATATATATATATATGTGTGTGTGTGTGTGTTTGTGTGTGTATGTATATATATAATATGTGTGTGTGTGTGTGTGTGTTTGTGTGTGTATGTATATATATAATATGTGTGTGTGTGTAGTCAGTAAACATTCATGTTCCTAGATACATAACCGCAAAACTAACAAACAGTGAATATCTGTAGTTTTTCAGTTTTATAATTCTTGAAGTTTTTTTTTTTCTGTTGTGGTAACATTAGGGTTTTAACAGTAAATAATTATTTTGCATCATTATGTAGATTTCAGGAGGTTTCTAGCTTCGTACTGTAATATACTTTTTATATATTTTTAGATGTGTCAGCGGTGAGACGGTATCAAAAAAACCTTTCGGATGCAAGTATGAGTGGAAAGGTCTCGTGATTTCCCCTGTGTTTTTAGAAATCTCATTTGAGAGGCAATTTTTCTCTCCTCTCGCTTTTCCCTCACACACGTTTCCGTGTTGTTCTCTCTCATACACACGTATATATATATATATATATATATATATATATATATATATATATATATATATATTTATATTTACGTTTATTATAAACATGTAAACACATATACATACATACACATTCACAAACACGTATACGTGTGTGTAAACATATATATATATATATATATATATATATATATATATATATATATATATATATATATATATATACATATATATGTATATATAAAATCATCATCATCGGCTCCCAAACCCAGGTAACGCAAAAGGGCGTCTCATGTTTTTTAATGTTATTTAACTTTTACAAAAATCCCTTCATCTTCAGTCTCTCTCCTCATAGTCCTCATCTAAGTAGATCTGGGTCTCCTGATGCCCACAAGAGCCCAAGAGACCTTATTACATACTGTTCCCTTAGGGACTCTGTAAAGGAGATATTCAGGCTGTACCCTTTGCCGTATCATCATTATCTCATCAACATATGGAACTAATGTAATTTTCATTATAGTATTATTTCTAACTATACGGCCGTCGGAATCTTAATATACTTAAAGCTTTATTCTCAGATCGACAAAATATTCCTTACCATGATTCATGCCCTGATAGAACTACAGATTGCACTTGACTTATGTTTGATATTTCTTTCACTTGCAAATTTTACCTGTTGGTTTTCAGATATTTTTTCAGCCTGCCCATTGATTGACTTGCCTTTCATAGTATTTTGCTAAATTCCAACTCAAGAGAACACATATTGGGAATCGTTGTTCCTGAAGATTTGAAAGATTCAACGTCATTAATCCTTTCTTCCCGTGCCTTTCAGAAGGATTTGTTCGTGAATGAAAACTGGAAATAAGACTAAGGTAAACAAGAAGAAGTGAGACAGCTAACAAACGTAAAGGAATGCAGTTCAGGGCCCAAAGAAAGCCGTATATCCCTGTGCTTATTTTATTTATATATATATATACATACATATATATGTGCAGACACGTACTGCACTCATACACACAAATTATATATATATATACACACACACATATATATATATATATATATATATATATATATATATATATATATATATATATATTTATATATATATATATATATATATATATATATATATATATATATATATATATATATATATATATATATATATATATATATATATATATATATATATATACTCACATACACACACACACGCGCATTTACACGTGCACACTCAAACGTATGCGTCCGTACGTCTTTAACGAATCTTTCAATTTAGGCGACGTTGTTTTGAGAGCAAGATATTTGTCTCTGTGATGGAACAATAAAAATTCTATTTCTTTGGCGCCGTTCCAGAAAATTTTATACGAAAAAGGTGCTACATTTTCTGAATGCTATTACATCGTGTCCCACCGTCGAGGAGAACACCTTTTTATTTTTTTTATTTGTTTGTCTCGGGAATTTTTTCCCTTCAGTGCCTCGTTTGTTACATTTATGAGTTAATAACATCATGAATCACCGAAGTTAATTCTGTAGCATTAGAAGAGATATTTTGTGTAAGTAAACAAATATAAAAAAGGGGGTCTTTTGATTGGTGATTTAGCTTGTTTGGCTTAACAATATTCCTCTCT
>NC_089745.1:47808993-47861493 GCF_040412425.1 Macrobrachium rosenbergii
ACTGCACCCAAGGAATTACCTGGGCAAGCTAACTGCTTGCATACCAGCAGTTTTCCCCAACTTCCCGACTCAGCAATGACCCAATGGACAACATTTCATTCGAATTATCCCTTCTGAGTGAATAAGATAGAAATCATCAACACACAATCACGTGTGGAACAGAAATAAATTTCTGACTCACGTCGGGATCGAACCCAGGTCTCTCAGGTGGAAAGCAAGGGCGTTACCCACTGGGCCATACAAGTCTAAAAAAGTCGGAACCTGAGAGCAACTGCCCAAGGAATTACCTGGGCAAGCTAACTGCTTGCATACCAGCGAAGTTTTCCCCAACTTCCCGACTCAGCAATGACCCAATGGACAACATTTCATTCAATTATCCCTTCTGGTGAATAAGATAGAAATCATCAACACACAATCACGTGTGGAACAGAAATAAATTTCTGACTCACGTCGGGATCGAACCAGGTCTCTCAGGTGGAAAGCAAGGGCGTTACCCACTGGGCCATACAAGTCTAAAAGAAGTCGGAACCTGAGCAACTGCACCCAGGAATTACCTGGGCAAGCTAACTGCTTGCATGCCAGCAGATTTTCCCCAACTTCCCGACTCAGCAATGACCCAATGGACAACATTTCATTCAATTATCCCTTCTGAGTGAATAAGATAGAAATCATCAACACACAATCACGTGTGGAACAGAAATAAATTTCTGACTCACGTCGGGATCGAACCCAGGTCTCTCAGGTGGAAAGCAAGGGCGTTACCCACTGGGCCATACAAGTCTAAAAGAAGTCGGAACCTGAGAGCAACTGCACCCAAGGAATTACCTGGGCAAGCTAACTGCTTGCATACCAGCGAGTTTTCCCCATCTTGGGGAAAACTCGCTGGTATGCAAGCAGTTAGCTTGCCCAGGTAATTCCTTGGGTGCAGTTGCTCTCAGGTTCCGACTTCTTTTAGACTTGTATGGCCCAGTGGGTAACGCCCTTGCTTTCCACCTGAGAGACCTGGTTCGATCCCCGACGTGAGTCAGAAATTTATTTCTGTTCCACACGTGATTGTGTGTTGATGATTTCATCTTATTCACTCAGAAGGGATAATTCGAATGAAATGTTGTCCATTGGGTCATTGCTGAGTCGGGAAGTTGGGGAAAACTGCTGGTATGCAAGCAGTTAGCTTGCCCAGGTAATTCCTGGGTGCAGTTGCTCAGGTTCCGACTTCTTTTAGACTTGTATGGCCCAGTGGGTAACGCCCTTGCTTTCCACCTGAGAGACCTGGGTTCGATCCCGACGTGAGTCAGAAATTTATTTCGTTCCACACGTGATTGTGTGTTGATGATTTCTATCTTATTCACTCAGAAGGGATAATTCGAATGAAATGTTGTCCATTGGGTCATTGCTGAGTCGGGAAGTTGGGGAAAACTCGCTGGTATGCAAGCAGTTAGCTTGCCCAGGTAATTCCTGGGTGCAGTTGCTCTCAGGTTCCGACTTCTTTTAGACTTGTATGGCCCAGTGGGTAACGCCCTTGCTTTCCACCTGAGAGACCTGGGTCTGATCCTGACGTGAGTCAGAAATTTATTTCTGTTCCACACGTGATTGTGTGTTGATGATTTCTATCTTATTCACTCAGAAGGGATAATTCGAATGAAATGTTGTCCATTGGGTCATTGCTGAGTCGGGAAGTTGGGGAAAACTGCTGGTATGCAAGCAGTTAGCTTGCCCAGGTAATTCCTGGGTGCAGTTGCTCAGGTTCCGACTTCTTTAGACTTGTATGGCCCAGTGGGTAACGCCCTTGCTTTCCACCTGAGAGACCTGGGGTTCGATCCCGACGTGAGTCAGAAATTTATTTCTGTTCCACACGTGATTGTGTGTTGATGATTTCTATCTTATTCACTCAGAAGGGATAATTCGAATGAAATGTTGTCCATTGGGTCATTGCTGAGTCGGGAAGTTGGGGAAAACTGCTGGTATGCAAGCAGTTAGCTTGCCCAGGTAATTCCTGGGTGCAGTTGCTCAGGTTCCGACTTCTTTTAGACTTGTATGGCCCAGTGGGTAACGCCCTTGCTTTCCACCTGAGAGACCTGGGTTCGATCCTGACGTGAGTCAGAAATTTATTTCTGTTCCACACGTGATTGTGTGTTGATGATTTTATATATATATATATATATATATATATATATATATATATATATATATATATATATATATAAATGAGGTATCCTCATGAAGGCATTTTCCGTTGTGATCGTTTGGTGCATGACAAAATAATTTTTCATCTCTAATAATTTATATTTTATAATACTACCTTAGTACCGTATCAGCCCTGATGAATTACTTTTGTCTACTAATCAACAGGGTGGAAAAGGTGTGTATAATATCACAGCCAATGCCATTCACTAAAGAGGGCTTTCCCATGTACGCATACCACGTCTGGGTTGCTTGTTGTTGTGCTGTACTTTGTAAGATTTTGTACAATAAAGTGTTTCTCTCTTTCATTTTTGCTTTTCGATGTTTTACCGTCAGTTTAACGTTCAGATTTTAAAACTCAAGCAAAGTATGAAGCATATTTCAAAATCGAATAAGGATACCTCTGCTGAGAGAGCATGAAGCTAATTATAATCAGAAAATCGGTCGTGATGACCGGAAGACCTCGGTTACATAAGAGGAAATCAACAAACCCTCGGTGGGAAATAGTCAGAAGGATGTTTGGAGACGTTGTTTACCGATACGAAAACACTGAGCATGCGTTAGGTAAATTGTTATGACTATAGGGGAGAAGTTGTAACGAGGAGAAATGTTTTGGTACGGGCTGCGGAATTTTCAGCTGAACGAAAAATAAATAAACGGTTGCGGAAGAAGAGGAAAAAAATGACGGAAGAATAGAGCGTTACTTATATTTGAACTTGAAAAATAAATAAGGATATATAAAAATGTAGCTTCATTGATGAAAAAAGGAAGACATTTGTGAGATGTAAGGGAAAATAAAAGGAGAGAGAGCAGCGAGAAGATAATAGGGAACTATGTAAGAAAAATAGGGAAGAGGATTATATAAACAACTAAGTAAGAAATGTAACGAATAATCGATAATAATCTTAGGTAACAGAACAGGGGTCAGAAAAATAAGTCATACGATAGCAACAGAAACATTCGTGTAAAAATAGGAAAGCATTGTGGCAAACAGACCTCAAAGTTTTGGGGAGGAAAAGGTGGGGTTAAGTGGATTAAAGAATTACTGTGGGGGAAGGCGAAGAACCTCGCCTAAGTTTGGGATCTTTGTTTATAGGTTTTTTGTTTCCCGAGTAAGTAACTTATAAAAGTTGTGATAGGAAGTAAAGCAGAATGGAGAGACGAAAAGTAATAGGCTAATGGAGCTACCTGAGGGTTTACAGTATTTAGTAAAAGAATAGAACATCAACACTATAAAGAAATAGACTGAAAGATTAATTAATGATTCAACAATAAACAGTTTCGGAATTAGTTTGGTTTCAAGTAGAAGAGTAAGGAAACTAGATAATTGTATTAGTGGGGCAAGCTGATAGACTGTATAGACGAGCAAAAGTAAAGGAGAGAGAGAGAGAGAGAGAGAGAGAGAGAGAGAGAGAGAGAGAGAAAGAGAGAGAGAGAGAGAGAGAGAGAGAAAGTACTGTATACGTTACTTTATATTTGAGGGTCGGCTTTTTAAATTTTTTTTTAAATTTTAATTTTAATTTCGCAGGCGTTTACTCGCCCTACGTAAATAACAAAGGGCAATATTGGTGAAACAACATGTTGCTTTTCCAAATGTTTTGATATAGGAGGCATTCAAACGGACAGTGGACAGTCAACAGAAAGTGGTAGCAATTAGGTAATCGACTGATTGTATATCATAATTATATCTAGATCGTGTTCTAAGTCTCTAACCAGTGCTCTAAACAGTCATTCTGGTATTAGCTGTGTTTCTGTATTCTTATTCTGTATTCGCTTTTTTTTTTTTTTATCCGAAACAATGAGGATTATTTAGCTTGCCCACCTGGAAAGCTCTGTCTGGGGACTTCAGACAACACAAATGCTTGTAAATATAATACGTAAGAAATTTTGTAGGTATTTGTACACAGCGTAGCTACAGTCATACATAATACATTTTAATATTCCCAGATACCTATATCCCATATGTCGGTATTTATTTGGCGTTATTAAAGTGTAATATGTTTTAATATTGCTTATTATGTTTCATTTGTGTGGTTGCTGTAATGTTTTTTTTTATGATTTTTGCCTGTTTTGTTAAAAGAAAACTTTACTGTATTCCTACGTTGTAATTTTTCATATTAAATGTAGCATGGTGGTTCATTCAAGTATTATTTATCAATGAAATTCATAAGTTTTGTAGTCTTAGCGTTTATTAATTTTTCTGTGCTTTACTTATGTACTTATTAATCAGATTACTTTCGGTTTATTCATTCAGATATTTATTTGACTTCATCTCTCAATTCATTCGTCGCGGCTGCACTGAGGGGATTCCCTTAAATTTATCATTTTGGGTCTGGGATATTACTCATGAATAACACAAACTTGTTCCTAGACTGGTCGCTTTCAGTGACTGAATCGCAAGTTCTCTCTCTCTCAAAAAAAAAAAAAAAAATGGAAGATGTACGACTAACTGAGTTTTTTCCATGATTTAATCGTCTCCAGGAATATCTCAATTAATTGTGTCCAGGAATATCTCGACTTTTGCAAGGCACAATAAATTTTTGATATAAAAACGTTGGGCAGGTTTTTTTCTTGTTAGAAAAAGAATGATGATAAGTGAATAAAGAGCAAGTTTCTGGCTTCAGTGAAATCCTCGTATACGAATGGAAGAAGGAAGGCAACTTTCCATTACTCTTGGAAGAGTTCCATGCATGTCCTGGACAAGGGGAGGGGGAGGCGTCTTATGGGGGTTAGGGGAGATGGGGTGGTAGGCTGGTTGGATTGTTGAGTGAGACCTTGTCTTGGTGTGGGTGGAGAGGAGGAAGAGGAGTAGGAGTGGGTGTAGGAGTAGGAGTGGGAGTAGGAGTAGGAGCAGGAGGAGTGGTTGAGAGTCGGAAGGAGGAGAAGAAAGGGGTAAGGGGTTTGGTGGTCTTACACACTGATCCGTTCCAGCGAATTTTCCAGACGTCTTTCTTCGTTTGGGGAAGAGAAAAGAAAATAAAAAAAGTTTCGAAACTGTGGATTTGCTTGTGGAGACTGGCGCCTTTGGCGGAGGGTCTGTCAGGAAGAGGTTTATATATATATATATATATATATATATATATATATATATATATATATATATATATATATATATATATATATATATATATATATATGTATATATATTCATATTTATATTTATATATATGTATATATACATACATATATATACATATATATATACACATCACACACATACGCTTACATAGATACATACATATATTTTTCTTTTATGACGTAAAAACGTAAGCGTATTTGAAACAATTATAGAGTTTGACATCCAAAATAGATATCCAGCTTCTCAAACGTTAAAGGAATTTATAGTTTGATTTTTTGCTGTAATCTATGTATAATGTTGTATATATTTTTTTTATCCTATTTGCATTACTTGTTAAATATTTATGCTTTTTCCATAATTTCCAAATATTTATGCTTTTTCCATGATTCCCGATACAACTAGACGCAAATGCGCATAAACATGTGCATGCACTTAGTTTATTAGGGATGCCCATCAGAGATAGAAAGAGAGAGATAGAGAGAGACAGACAGACAGAGATAATGATAGTATCGATCACTACCCTTCTTTTTTTCTGTATAAAAGGAAATAGGGGACGAAAATCAGTGTCCGAATGACCGACAAAGGAACACATAATCCTCCCGTCATTATACCCTCTTAAGGAAGTGCTTTATGACGAGTCTTGGGGACCTCTTTTTGGCAAGCGTAACCCCAGTCCTATTTTTTGTCCTTTTCTTGCCTTTCTCTTTTTTGTTTTTCCCATTTTTTTTCGTCAGGTTTATCCCGCTGCCTTAACTTTTGTTACCAAGTTTTGCAATTTTCTTTTCACTCCTCATGATTTCAGATTTATACCTTTGCGATGTTTTCTTCGTTTGTACCAGTGTTTTTTTTTTTGTGCATATCCTAACTGTTGTTTTCCTCTATTTTACTATTGTTTTGGAATTTAAGTTCCAGTAATTATTTACTCGTACATCCTAAATTTTTTGTGAGTTGTATTTACATCATTACTTGAGTTTTCACTACAGTAATCCTATATTTTGACCCGGCAGCGTTTCCCTTTTTCCCATTTTCATTAATCTTTTGTTACAGTGCTCCCCTCAGTGGTAATTATTTGCCTGTCAGCCGGTCCCCTAGTGTGTGTTTTGCCTTGCTGCCAGTGACCGAAATGTTAATTGTTATTTACCATGCTGTTATTTTTTCGTCCCTCTTTCCGACGTAACACCCAACATTCCAGCTTTGTCGGGTGGCAAAGCTTTTACTGAATTTATAAAACCAGGTGAAATCGCAAGACCATTCAGATAGAATTATTAGGGTGTTGGGACCAGACAGTGTCATGTAAACTCTGGCGAGGTTTTACGTAACTAAATAGTGTTCGTTTAGGATTAGAGTTCAGTTTTTGATAAGGCATCGTTGGAAGGATGGTTGATAATTTTAGTCTGGAAAACTATTTACTTGGAATTGTAAATGAACAGTTATTTTTGTTAATCTGGCTTAGAAGGCCATCTATTGTATTTTTCGGAGTTGGCAGCAGCCATCACACCAGTCAAAGGCTCCGCCTGTGGGTCCTCTTTCTTACATACCTACCTACGTTTTGGTACGCAACGACGCTTTTTAAGTCTAGCTTTTCCTGCTGTTGTCAGGTCAACGAGAAATATTTTCTTGGCATCCGAGTAAGCAAGACCTTTTGTCATCACTGCAGACGACTGCGGGAAAATACTTTTTAGCTTTCTTTTTTTATGAGCTTCAGGCGAGTTAACGATTCACTGTAGACTTTTTATTACAGTTTTATTCTTTTTGTGGTGCCCCAGTTACATCAAGCTGGGTTTCACCCCTTTTGACAAGTTTTTGTTACATTTGCAAATTTGTTTTCATGTTTTTTTTTTTTTTTTTACCTTTTCCACAAGTACTTGATTTTTACAGACTTTTGGCCTTTCTTGATGGTTTACCCGTCGACTGGAGTCGTTGGAGGGTACTGTGTCGAGTGTTCGAGACACTTCGGTACCAATCCATTTATCACTTATAATTCCCCTTCGGGAATATTCCCGAAGTAGCGTGAATTGGATATTAAACGACATTTGTAGCTTAATGATGTGATGAAAATTTCATATATATATATATATATATATATATATATATATATATATATATATATATATATATATATATATATATATATATATATATATTTATATTATACATTATATATATATGTGTATGTGCAAATATATCTTGTGTATATATGTCCGTAAATATATTAGATAAAATGTGTGGATGTTTGTTGGAGAGAGAGAGAGAGAGAGAGAGAGAGAGAGAGAGAGAGAGAGAGAGAGAGAGAGAAAGAAAGAAATGGAAAAAGGAATTTGATAGTCGCGGATGGACTTTTGTTTTCACGCTTCCTCATCTGGGCAACCTCTCTCTCTCCCACCCTGCCCCCAAAGAAATTTAAGTGTTAAAACAGACGCCCGCATCGATGTGCGCTTGATGAATACTTTATTGCTGAAAAATGTTTATTCCTGGGAAATACGCAAGCCATTTTGAACCAGACAAATATATTTTATCTATCAACAGCAGAAAACAAATTTTTGGGTGCATGATTAAAAAAAAAGAATAATTCCAACCACGAATGTTTTTATGAATCTAACTTTTGTGTATATTTGTTTTTTGTGTCGACGATTTGTTTTTGTGTTTCGTTTTCAGAGCCGCTGGCACAGTTTCACTCTTTTCATTTTATTTTAATCATCAGTACCGCTTTATATCACCGTACTTTCCGTTGAGTTCTTATTGCTTTAAATTTTACCCAGTTTGAAGTTCTCGATTAAGATTCGATCAGATGATTTCCACCTAGTACACTTTTGAGACTCTCTAATGATTTCTATTTTATATTATGTTAGGAGACTCTACCACACACACAAAACACACACACACACACACACACACACATATATATATATATATATATATATATATATATATATATATATATATATATATATAGAGAGAGAGAGAGAGAGAGAGAGAGAGAGAGAGAGAGAGAGAGAGAGAGAGAGAGCATATATCATGCTCATATTGTTAATATCTCCACATGCTGCTGTAATTTTTTTGCCTACTAAGACGAAATTTGTGAAGTCCCATTGTGTCTTGTATTTTTTATTTTTTTTGCAAACCATGAAGTATATCGTAGTGTATTAAATCCTGATAAACCAACGCTGTCTGGGGACTTCAGTTTCGCCCCAGCGACCATGAATATATAAAAATTTACGATGGTGATATCAGTTACTTGAGGCTCATATGCTAATGCAAGCTAGAGTTCGTTAGCAGTATAAATACGGCCAATTAATAAAGATATTAACTTGAATTTGCGTCCATGAATATTGAAATTAGTGCGGCGGCATCAGCTGTTATGGGAAATGCGTAGTCATTGAAACTCTGTGCAATTATATTGTATAGGAATTACAGAATTACTGTTCGTAAGCCTTCAATTCTGTGGAGTGAAATGTGCGTGGGACTTAGGCGAAAGTACTCATTGATTATAATCCCTTATATTAACCGATTTGTATTCCATTCCGTTTGCTTAACGTTGAATCGCGTTTTAAAGTTAAGGGAAGGACAAGTGAAGTTTTTATTTTTATTTTAGTAGTTGTTTATTATTGTTGATGCATACACTATGTTCCGTAACGTAAGGACTGTCAACTAATGTTCAGTGCGAAATCATTGTCTGGTATTGGTAGAGAATGGTTTCATGCATCTCATGAATGTTGTAATTGTGGATTGTATGAACTAGCCAGTGTTGTAAATAACAACAATATTGTACATAACATAATAATACGGTCAAGATTTTAGCTCCGGAAGTCTGATATATATATTTTTCTCAAGTAGACTTCCGTTCACCAGTGAGCTATAGAATACATAGTTGTAAGTATGATCAAAATTAGCAACATGGCTTGTTTTATTTTCTGTTCCATTCAATCTTTCCTTCACTTAATTTTCAAAACTCTTGTCCCTCGAGTGCTCAGTCCTACTGACGGTAGAGGTGTCGCGTTTTTGTGATTGAATGGCTTCATTCACCGGGCTTTAGAATAATTTTCTCTATTGCTGTCGTATTGAATGAAGAATTTATGCCATTTGCGTACCTTTAGACCTGATGATGGCCCTGGAGGAAATCAAGTAGGAACTAAACTCCGCAGCAGATATCTCAATCTTCCTCTTGTGAGTTTCCTCTTGTGAGTTTGTGCACTGGAAATTGATCGAGAATGCAGATTTTTCTAGTCAAACGATGCCCCCCACCCCGTCCCTCTGTTCGGATGAGTGGAACAGGCATTAGTTTTTGATTGCACAACAGCGTTCTGTCAAGTGGAAGGGGCTATTGGGAATGTTCGGCAAAAGGTTGGTGTAACACTTTAGATTTCGACTCACTTTTGTTGGTTGGTTTTACGATTGTTGATGCACACCTGTCAACGATGCTTGGCTGAATAGCAGATCTTGTTTTATTTTCAAAACTGTGCTCACAGGGGTACTATATGCATGGCTTTTGCCAGTTGTATCTCGTATATTCGCCGCCTCTCCCTTCATCCCTTCTTATGTAGACTTAATCTTTACCTTGAGGTTTGGCTGTCAGACAGTGAATTCTTCTGGTCCTTTCGGTATTGGTTGTTAAATTTAGTTTTTGCATTTAACCTTCTCTAGAGATGAAATTTACGGTGGGATTAATAATTATGTATCGGAGGCTCGTAAAATCTAGATCATTACATTCAGTATCATGTTTCCCAGTATGCTTATCATTATGATACTATCCTAATTTGCTTCAGAGCTTTGAAGACTTTGTTTTAAATGGCTGGGTACTATGCCTTCAATGGAGCCTACGCAGGTCACTCTGCCATTGACCACTACAGCATGTTTTTCATACAAATGCAATACAGTAGCTGAACTCGGAAAGTAACGTTCAAGGCCGGGAGGATATTATTTTGTAGGCGTTTTTCATGAGTCCAAGATAACGTCGACGATTTAATATGAATCCAAACCATACTTGTAATTTGAACGAAAACCATAATCTTATTGTCTTTTTCGTAACGTTCAAATACTAGTCTTATAATGGCGAGTTGTGTATTTTTAACATCAATTGTTTTCATTATTATTTATGCTTGAATTTGAATCTGTTATTCTCACCAGATAATTGTATGCAGTAAAACATGTAATAAGCACACGACGGCATCTTATTTCTTACATGTCACAAACAGGTTGAAAATAAGTCAGCGACCGTAAATGGAGAACGAACCCCCGGCCAATACTGGATAATTATTGTTTGAAGCACTGGTTAGAACTGCGAGAAAGTCCTTAACCTCTATTCAACATGTTTGCGGTGTCAGTGTGATAAGTCAAGACGTTTGTATATAACATGTTTTACTACAGCGTACCCCTACCGATTTTTAGTAAGGAGATTCGCCATGGTTCCAGTTGCTTATGATTGTCAGAGGTAGAGGATAATAAATGGGAATGCGTGCGCACTTGTCTGCGTGTGAGAAACGGAAAAAGATTTCATTGTATATCTGCTTTCTTCCTAGAGGTGCTTCTTTTTTTGGGGGGTTGATAATATTTCCAAAAAATTTAAACATATAATTGGTTCGTCTCCAATATAACTGGTCTCGTCTCCACTCTGATGGGGATGTGACATTTTTCTATTCTATAGAGGCTGTTCCTATGTCTGTTAATCGTTGTTTCATATAAGAAATTTACTGCTAATCTTCCTTGTCACTGACCAACTGAGAATGTGTTCTTTACTCTTTAAGGCTCCAGGTCTTTAAAAACATACGAAATCTATCGGCTAAATTTATCGTTCTTTAATTATTGATAATATTGGTTGTTTTAATGAGATTGTGATCCCATGGGATAGTTATGGCCCCAGATCTCTTGAGTGACGTTGTACTTTCGATTTCAGCGAAACCTAATATGGTATTTTTATTGTTTTTATTATTGGTAAGAATTTCTATTTCATTTATGTTGTATTGCGTTATGCCATGACGCCAAATGATGAATGGTTGTAAACTTAAAAAATGTTTGCGGTGGTTACTTTCCATTTTTTCCTATAAATCTGTTGTAACTCACTCTCTTTCTGTACACACACACACACACTATGTATATGTATGTATATATATATATATATATATATATATATATATATATATATATATATATATATATATATATATGTGTGTATACATATATATATATATATATATATATATATATATATATATATATATATGTGTGTGTGTGTGTGTATACATATATATATATATATATATATATATATATATATATATATATATATATATATATATATATATATAAATAAATTCTCAAAAGTCTCTCTTCCAAATCCAACAAGAACTGTTGGTCAATGGCCCGCTCTGTGACCCCAATCCTCGGCCCCCTTCCTGAGAGAAAGAAATCAAGCAAGCAGCTGATCGCCTGCGAAGTGAATGGATCCACTGAACTAGAATTCCAACCTAAGGGATTCTCCCTGATTCATCAGTTTTCACAAACGCTAAGAAATTGGAAGTGAAATATAAGATAGGACGAGATGAGGGAAGATACAAAGTCGAAAGAAAGCGGCATTGGAAAGACTTCTGGCCGTGGGAAAGACCTCTGGTAGTGAGAGAGACTGCTGGCTGTGAGAAAGACTTCTGGTAGTGAGAAAGACTTTTGGCAGTGAGAAAGACCTCTGGCAGTGACGCACGTAACTGGATCCTAGATTTGGTTGTGTGGGGAAGTCTAATGACGTGTGTAAATTGGGGGCGTGGGGGTGGCAGTTTTATGAAGTCTGCCCGTTCTTCTTATTTTTTAAGGGATGTAGGGCGGTATGAACATGAAAAAAAATCTAGACATATGCGACTTCTTATTCTGTATTATTCTTGGGGAATACTTTTCGGCAGCGGCAGGAAGTTAAGTCCGATGCTTTGCCTTTTTCTTTCGCTCGAATGATTGCAGCTAATCAAATTTTATTCCCAAGGAATTACAAAGAATTAAGTTTTGAAAACCTTACTTTTAGATCTCTCTCTCTCTCTCTCTCTCTCTCTCTCTCTCTCTCTCTCTCTCTCTCTCTCTCTCTCTCTCTCTCTCTCTCTCTCTCAAAATCATGTAAATGCATGACCGAATGGTTTGATTTACCATGTCACGTAATAGCATGTTTATATATGCCGAGTAGTAAGATTTGTTTTATGTGCATTTGAAAAGTATCTTTTAACACAGAGTAGTTTCAATGTAATGCAGAGCTTTATGGCATGTAATCACGTAATCACCCTCATCGTATTTAAATGAAAATGAATTAGGATAGGTTTTGGCTATTAAATTATAATTTATGAATTCATAATAAGTGTGCACACGCACCCGCGCATATATATATATATATATATATATATATATATATATATATATATATATATATATATATATATATATATATATATATATATATATATATATATATATATATATATATATATATATAAAGATAAAATCCACGAAGGAAACGGAAACACTGGAGTGCTGCGAGGCCTTTCGACACTATGTCCTTTACTTAGCAGACTGAAGAAATATAAAAGTATGTTTACAAAGAAAGCTCATATAAATGACAGATGGGGATTATAAAGGAAACATATGTACCTAGAATCCAACACAATTGAAGAATTAGTAAAACTGCCAAAACAGGATTAAATATTTAAGAGGTTTTTACAAAGGATTAGGATCAACCGTTCAGGAGCAGGGACAGGACAATTAAAAGATTATACAGGTTCGTGACTGACCACCTAAAAAATTTTTTAGTACAACACAATAATTCTCTCTTTTTTTTGTGTAAACAATAATAACTTTTTGCAAGGTGAACATTTTTACAAATAAAAAATTATATTAAACATACGGTTATATAGAAAATATATATCAAGTAGCTAACTTGTAATTAAGTCAGTGATTTTATCTTTTAGGTCATTCTTGAACATTTTTCTAATACAGGGGTCCAAATAATACATGCCAGGGCTAAGATTAAAATTACGTATTAAGCAACATAAGTGTTCAGTCAAAACTGGACAAGCATCCAATGCTATATTCATTCATTTAAGTGAAAACTCTCACAGGATAAATTGGACTGAAAGTTCAGTGATTGCCAGATCGGAAGATATCTCTTCAAGAAATCTATTGGAGTCCGCTATTATCCAGCTTACTTGCAGTTGTAATTTTAATCTTAGCCCTGGCATGTATTATTTGGACCCCTGTATTAGAAAAATGTTCAAGAATGACCTAAAAGATAAAATCACTGGCTTAATTACAAGTTAGCTACTTGATATATATTTTCTATATAACCGTATGTTTAATATAATTTTTTATTTGTAAAAATGTTCACCTTGCAAAAAGTTATTATTGTTTACACACACACAAAAAAAAAGAATTATTGTGTTGTACTAAAAATTTTTAGGTGGTCAGTCACGAACCTGTATAATCTTTTAATTGTCCTGTCCCTGCTCCTGAACGGTTGATCCTAATCCTTTGTAAAAACCTCTTAAATATTTAATCCTGTTTTGGCAGTTTTACTAATTCTTCAATTGTGTTGGATTCTAGGTACATATGTTTCCTTTATAATCCCCATCTGTCATTTATATGAGCTTTCTTTGTAAACATACTTTTATATTTCTTCAGTCTGCTAAGTAAAGGACATAGTGTCGAAAGGCCTCGCAGCACTCCAGTGTTTCCGTTTTCCTTCTGTGGATTTTATCTTTATTTATATATTCATCACGTTCCATATTTTCGTGATTCAGTTATACATATATATATATATATATATATATATATATATATATATATATATATAGAGAGAGAGAGAGAGAGAGAGAGAGAGAGAGAAGAGAGAGAGAGACCCAACACGTTGATCTTATATATTTATTTACACAGCGAGAGAGAGAGAGAGAGAGAGAGAGAGAGAGAGAGAGAGAGAGAGAGAGCAATCTACCGTCTGCAATCGTGGAAAGACTTGATTTTACTTTGTGGATGAGGGGTGGGGAACAGGGGAGGGGTATTGAGAGAGGCTATCATGGGATATGTCGAAAATGATAATAAGAGGCGTAATTTAAGGTCGCAGTTTCTCACCTGATCAGTTCCTATATCGAAGGGGTTAAGAGAGGGGAAAATTGGATGTCTCTCTCTCTCTCTCTCTCTCTCTCTCTCTCTCTCTCTCTCTCTCTCTCTCTCAAGATAGCAACACTGTATCCACGGTTCATGTTTTTGATTTTCTGTTTAATTTTTAATAGAACCAAGGAAGAATGATTATCTCTCGATAAACTTATGCTATTTGTGGTTGCCGAGTATCATGAGGTCGCTGGCTTATCGCTCACGTTGTCAGGAAAGGGGGAAAAAGTGAGAAATTGGCATCTTAAAGCTGTTGTTGCCATAAAAGGCCCGAATGGCGCCACTCGCCATGTATTGAGGACGTGATAATGACCGGATGAAGGTGTCATGATAAATAAAATAGCGCCGATTTGTCTCTTATTTTCCGTCTTTTTGGAGGAAGTTTGTGAGGACGATTGTTATACTGCTGAATTTTAATTGCATTCTCTTTATGTCCTTGAAAGACATGCATTTGATTCTATGTGTTTAGAAGATTTATGCTGTATGTTTTGTAGAATTGTGTGTAGTTACTGGAATGGCGACGGAGGGGATATAGCACTGTATTATTTCAGCGTTTGTAAATTTGTCAGCCAAAATATATTGAAGAAAAACGTAATAGGAACAGCTTGCCCTATTCGTCTGCATTTTACGTATTAAAAGAAACACCGTTATAATATATTCACAATATAAAATAAGGCGCGTTTGTTTAGAACACCTGTATCTATGATACATCAGTGTATTGTGACCGGAAATAATAAGTAAAAAGCCACAATAATATAAATGAGAGATTGTATTTTTCCAAAATACAAAAGAGGTTAAAAAAAAAAATAGCTGTCGACCGTTTGCACAACGGTCCTCTTCAGTTGGCTGAAGAGGATCGTTGTGCAAACGGTCGACAGCTCCTTTTTTTTTTTAACCTCTTTTGTATTTTGGAAAAATACAGTCTCTCATTCACATTATTGTGGCATTTTGCTCATTACAAACTTGTATGTACGTATACAAACATCCTCTCGCACTCAAATGCTGCATAATGCCTTCTGGAAGTGTTGCTAAATTCTGTAAAGTTGTATGTAAATATGTGTGTGTGTGCGCATTTTATATATATATATATATATATATATATATATATATATATATATATATATATATATATATATATATATATATATCTATATCTATATCTATATATATATATATATATATATATATATATCTATATATATATATATATATATATATATATATATATATATATATATATATATATATATATATATATATATATAATCACATTCCGTCTCGCGTGGATTGTTTATTGCGTAATACTTTCCAGGCTGCGGGTGTTGGCCATGATGTTAAAGAATAGAATCGTTCTTTGTCGGCTTTCACATGTGAACTGGGCGAGACAGACGGAGATTAATGAATAGGAGTGTCATCGATGAGAGACAGAGAGATTTGTTGTATATAAAATCTGGTAAGGTTAGACTCGCATGGACGTTTGTTTTCATTTACTGAGAAATGTCTGTCGAAGTTCTTTTATTTTGTTAAAGGTTGGATTTTCTTTCAGTTTTTCCATTCTGATGTGTGCACATTTTTTTTTATGTTTTTAGGTTTTATTAGGAGTTTTTAACCGTTCATATTACGTGTAAAGGCATTTTTGGTTATTCTTAATGTGTTTTTATAACGGTGTAAGTGTCATTTGTATGTAGTAGGAATATGCTGTATAGGTATTCATACTAATGAACACCATATTCTTTGTAAGTTTGAATTTCAAATCACTGGCCCTTGTGGGCTTGTTCAGTATGAGCAGGGTTCATTTTCCGGATAATAATAATAATAATAATAATAATAATAATAATAGTAATAATAATAATAATAATAATAATAATAATAATAATAATAATAATTGTGTACTGGTAAACAAAACTTGTTAATTTTTTAAATACATCTCTGAAATTGAGCACTATTGTACGTGTTCATTGTACGAGAGACCACCACAGAATACCTTGAGCAATTGGGACACAAATTGGAATGTCAGCCGGTAAAAAAACCTAAGTGCTTGGAACTGCAGAGTAGCACCTTTAAAGCGGACCCCCCCAAAACTCCGCCTCTCCTCAGACTAACCTAGTGATATGATAAAAAGAGGAATGTTTAATTATATGTTTACCACTCCTGCCCTGTCACAGTAGCTTGGAACAGACTATATATATGTGTACACATATTATATATATGTGTGTGTGTATATATACATTATATATTATATATATATATATTATATATACATACATATACATATACATATACATATACATATACATATACATATACATACTCATACATATTCACATAACCACTCTACTGAGAAAGCCATATAATGGGAACTATAATTAAAAGCAAAATTGAACAAAAATATAAACTGCACTCAAAACGCATTGGGGTTCATAGGAAACGTATAACTCAAAGAAGTAATGACAATGATACACGGGCACTATTTAGAGGTAATGGCGATGCAGGCGACGAAGACGCATTGTGAAAGGTGATATACGACCGGAATGAACATGCACACATTAACTCAACCTGATTACTAGTTCCTGAGAAAACACATCCGTTATTCTCAGTGGGCATAATTACTATGCGTGCAAAGGGGCAACGTAAAACTGCATATTTATATATGTACATATACTGTTGATAAAAGACTGATAGATAACCATGAACAGTGACTCATAGATTGGAATTGTTGCAGCACAGGAAATAAAAGTAAGGATCCTCATATTCATATATATATATATATATATATATATATATATATATATATATATATATATATATATATATATATATAATATATATATGTATATACATATATATAATGTATATATGTATATACATATACATATATACATATATATATATATATATATATATATGTATATATATATATATATATATATATATATATATATATATATATATATATATATATATATATATATATATATATACATATACACTTTTATATCATATGTAGCTTGTAAGTTTTTACCGAAATTATAAAAATTTAAAACACAAAAATTAAAATACGCATCTTGTAAAAAGTGACTAGTAGATTCTGCATATATTTACCGGCTTAAAAATGAAATAAACGCATAAATACGTGCGTATGATGGGGAAGGTGGGTCTATTCCAGCTCTGGAAAATGTATCTGAATTCGACAGATATAAATACAATTAGTGGGAATAGTCTTATGCCTTTCATCGTGGCCATATAATTATCGTTACCTTGTGCTGATACCCCGACCCATGATTGTATATAAATCACGATGTGATAAAAAATTTCATATGTACATATATATATATTGTCAGTACGTTGGCCTTTCTCTGTATTAATTTTTTTTTATTAAGCCGCTTAGGCAGTAATTTGTTACTTCTCTTGCATTAACAGCCGTTTATTTTTTACATGGCTTGAGGGTGCTTGGCCTCCCCCCTGTTGAGAGGGGTGGTCGGAGGCTCTCTTGTGGAGGGCAGTTTGGTTTTTCAGAACCATCCATCACCTCAAGGTGGTTGGATTGACATACTTGCTTTGGCTTATTGATATTTACCTGAGAGCACCTGCCCTTTTGGATTACTGCAAGCTTTGCTGATTAAGCTGTCCTTTGGCTTTGTTAACTGCCAAAGGTTCTCTTTGTTACCCGGTAAGGTGATCTTGACCTTTGAAGACAGCATTTAGAAGTGAGCAAGGCTTTTTTCTGTGGGGGAGGGAGGCATAACTGCTACTCGTTTGGGTCCTAATAACCCAGCCACCCTGAGCTATCTCCAGACGTGGAGATTGATATATAGAGGAGATCACGACGTCATATTAAAGGCCTTATTAGGAGAGTGTATATTGATAGGGTATTCTCGCTTTTCGTTCTTCTCAAACTTTCTGGACTCCCTGTGTAAGTGTGGACATATTGCTTTCTTTCAGTAATAGCATAAGTGTGTTTTTGTTTGTTATATGTAAGGGTATTTGTGTTTTTGGTTACTTGTATTTACGAGGTTCATTTATTTTTTCTGTCTAATGTTTCTGTATTAAAGATGAAGTGGTTTTTTCTCATTGTTTATCTGTCCCCCTTGAATCAGTTTTCACACTCTGGTATTTGTATGCACGTTTCCACCCATTGTGGACTTCGTTGCAGTGTAAGGTGAACATTGGAACTGGTATTGTTGTTATTGATTAGTGTATTGAGAGGTGTCCATTACAACATATATATATATACATATATATATATTATATATATATATATATATGTATACATATACGTTATATATATATGCATATATATACATCATATATATATATATATTATATATATACATGTATACATATACGTTATATATATGGATATATATACATATATATATATAATATATAAATATAATGTATATGTATGTACTGTATCTGTGCGTGTGAGTGTGTGTGTGTGTGTGTATATATATACTGTATATATATATATATATATATATATATATATATATATATATATATATATATATATATATATATATATATATATATATGATCGTATATTTAATTATGTACAAAGATCAATTACGCTTGTGCGCATATGACTTCTCAGAGGGTGCAGTATCATGATACACATTTACACAGTAATGGCGCCACTAATTAGTGGGGTATAGAATGATACTCCGCTAATGGTTGAAGAGGAAATGGGCGAGTAAGTGGAATAACCAAGGACATGATGGGAATACTGAAGGAGAGAGGAGCAGTGGGGGATGGAATGAGGAATAGACGAACCAAGAAGGGGAAGAGTAGTATGTGGAAGAGATGAAGGAAAAGGAGGTAAAGGAAGAGGATTGATTGATTGGTTTCCGTACACTCGCGTTGACTGCATTGGTCACCGACGCTTGGTGGTGATTGGGGTAAAACAGAGGGGGATGAGATAACCAAATAAAGAAAAGGAGAAGGCGTCGTAGATTTATTTATTACTACTTCCTACCCTGTACTACTATATTTTGAATTTGATACTTTCCCCTGTGTTCCCAGATACTTGACATTTAATTTCGGAGCTGTAGTAAATCACTTACTTGGGCAGTATTTTAGATATTAGATGAAGAGATGAATTGTCTAAAGAAATGCGGAAAAAGAGAGAAAAGAACAGAAAGGATAAATATGGAAAAACACTGAGAAACATCAGCAATTTCAGAATTTCAGAAACGGAAGAATGGATGATATAAAGAACGGTGCGAAGAATGTAATTGATATAGCTGATGAAAGTAATTGTACGTCATTACAGACACTATAATTGGTAAATGAAATAAAAACTGAACGACTTGTGAAGAATAATTGATAAAGAAAATAACTGTAGGATATTATGAAGACTGTAATTGGAAAAGATAATAGAAACTTTACCACCTTGGAAAGACTAATTGTTGAAGAAACTGTACGACATTTCAGAGAATATGACTGATAAGGAAATTAAACTGTAGAATGTTGTGAAGACTGTATACAAGGAAATTAAAATTGGGCGTTGCTACGAAGCCTAATTAGTAAAGAAAATAAAACAACTTTATGACGCTCTGAAGACAACCAGGTTAAGATAAATTGTGCGATATTGCAAAGAGTTTAATTGGTAGCTAAAACAAAAAACTACACTAATTGGCGAAGACTGCAATTGGCAAAAAAAAAAAAAATGTACACCACGAAAACTGTAATTGGTATAAAAAAGTAAAAGATAACGAAGAGAGAGAGAGAGAGAGAGAGAGAGAGAGAGAGAGAGAGAGAGAGAGAGAGAGAGGAGTGGGCGGAGCTTGAGTATGTTGTTGCGTTACACACGTCACAGTGTCACCCTTCCGAGGCGCAATATCATTAAGAGGAACGGATAATATGATTAATGTAAACACATTATCACAGGAAAGAGAGAGAGAGAGAGAGAGAGAGAGAGAGAGAGAGAGAGAGAGAGTATACACTCCCTAGATCTTCCACGTTGTCATGGTTAGCTTTGATGTTTGGTACTGTGAAGGGGCTCTGTTTGTTTACGTAAACTTGAGACTGTTATGTACACAATGAGGAATATGTTGTAAAGGACACTTTAGAAAAAGTGCTGCACAGAATGGATTGATTAAATTTTTACCCTTGCATTGTTCGTAATGCATTTGTATTATTATGCCTCCTCTTTCTTTCATTTCGTTATTAGTCACGTTATTGCTAATGCTTTTGGCGTTATGTTGTCGTTCCTAAGTGAAGCATATTATTTGCATCAGTATTAGATAATGCTAATGAGGAAAAACGTTTCTTAAGTTGACGATAGGAGTTCATATGGACAAGCTACAAGATGTCCGGTGTTGCTGAGACATTATTTTTTCCTTAGCGGAAAGATATTAATCTATTGGTATTTTTTGCATGATCAGTGCTCTTGCCTAATCTTACTCTCAAGACCCCATCAGTATAATAGTAAAGTAAGAAACCAATCAACAAATTGAGATTGACGCATTTGAGGAAAACCAAATATATCGTTCATATTTTTTTTATCCTCAGACAAGCGATGGACACTAGCGATTGGTTTAGAAAGGGGAAAGGTCAAGTATTGCAAACATGAATTATCTACGATGACAAAACGAACTTCACACTGAAATAAACTAATATCATCGTGCGTCTGTATACTGCACCTACCCGTAATTTTATGACGGCGATAGCCACATGGATGTGACATAGCATATCAGTACCATAACCTAATATACATATGCTCTCGGCAGTCTTGATTACTCGAGAAGAGGAATGAAAGACTAGGGAAAATTCTACCTATCATTATTTATTTATTTATTTATTATTATTATTAGTATTATTGACAAATTGGTTGGCTCTCTATACGTTATTTGTAAATGAAGCTTCAACGACGCCTCGTCTCTGTAACGCTGGAAATCACCCTCGCGGAGCTTCATTTATTTTTGTTACCAGTAATTGCATTTCTTGAAGTTTTGTTTGTTTCTTTACGTGTTGTTGCTTCATCTTGATACAGCCTCGTGTGTGCGTTGCCGTCGGCAAAAGATCGCCGTGTGTCCTATTTAAATATTCTCTCGAAGAAATGAACAAATAGTTGACATTCTTCGTTTGGTGTAAGTTGGAGTCAAAATATTTTTCCCCTGCCGCCAACCGAGGGTAGGCGTACGATGCCCCGCCCCTAGACGGCAGCTGCTTCTATCGCTCCTACTTATGCCTCACCAGAGGGGCGTCGTCGTCGTCGTCGGCAGCAGGCAGCAGTATCGGCAGCAGCAGCAGCAGCAGCGGCAGCAGTAACAGCAGGAGCAGTTAGGAGTGGTGTCGGCGTTTGTGCCGGGATACCGCCGGCTATTGATCGAGTGGAGAGAGTAAGAGAGAGTCTCTCTCTCTCTCTCTCTCTCTCTCTCTCTCTCTCTCTCTCTTATCAGCGTCCAGGCACCATTTCCAGCAGTCAACGGGCCGCTACTCCCGTCTTACAGCAGTCGAGAGCCGTTTGCTTTTATCCTCGGGCACTTTTCTACTCCTTCACTCTTCCTTCTGTCGGTCCCTCTTCCTTCCTTCCTTCTGCCTCTGTACTGCAAAAACTCACGCCATCTGCATCCTGAAATATCCATCAAGGACTCCTCTCTAAGTCCCTCAAACTTAGGAGGTCCTAGGTCTGATATTTTCGTTTGGAGGCGTATTTTCTCTACAGATTACTTGACTTTAACTGTTAGGTCTATTTAAATCTGTTTTCTCAAGTGATAGAAGCGTTATTTTATTTTTTTGCCCGTATAAACTTAGACGTGTTTGCTTTGCATTTAGATTATGTTAATTTTTCGTTTTATCTTGACTTGTGTTTCTGTTTTTGTTTCTGTTCAATGGTATATTCGCATCCTAATATATGGGCCTACTTTATCTTCATCTTGTCCTTATTTTTCAGCTTGGAACTTGCAACTTATACATTTATTTTTTCAGTTTAATTCATTAATTAACTACCTCCAATTTTATTAGATCTATTTCTCTTCCTACGTCCAACATTCAGCGTATCCTTGACTAATGAGTTTGATTAATTTCCGCGTTTATTATTGTTATGGAATGACGAACAACGTTTGCAGAACATGACTGTGGATGATCATTTGTGTAGACACGGTTCGCTGGCCTTTCACAGTGTCAACGATTAATTAACTTTTATGCCGTCTTGCTCATCTGATATCCTAATTAGTCTGTACTCTGACGGAAATCAGTGATGCTTGCTGCTTTGATCATCCGGCAAATGTGATGATTCCCTTTTATTTGACTCTATTTTTCTAGCTTTATTAGGTCCGTGCTTACCATTTTATCATTAGGCAATTAACACGACTTTGGTCTTTTTTTTGTTAATGAGTGAATAATTACTTTTTTTCTTTTGAGAGTCATTTCGGGTATTCATATTTTTTTTTTTTATCCTGTATTAAAGGTTCCCGTTATAAAGGGTTTTCAGATCCCGTTTTTGAATGGATTTATTTATATTTTTCGGTCATCGGCCATCAAAGCGTTTTTTTTTTTATTTTTTATCTCCAGCAATGAAAGTATATTTTTCCCCGCAGTAAATAGTCACACTACGCTCTCGTTTACCAGAAGGTAATAATTTTTTATTTTTCGGTTTCAGTTCTGAAAGAGACCTCTGTTGTTTTTCTTTCGTAGGCCAATGAGAACAACCTTCCTCTCTTGATGCTGTAATTCCTTTCCTTCTATCATAGTTATTTGTCACGCTGTTTTCCATCACTTGGCCTCAGAGTATTTGTCCTCGTAATTATGTTCCTCAGTACGCGGGGTATGAGGCTAACTGTTCGTGCCTGCCTTAACTTCTAACTCCATCACTTGCAGGAGTTAACAGCCAGAGCCTTTTTCACCAAAAGTTCGAAAGTCCGTTTTTTTCCGGTTGCCGGCTTCTCTTTTCAGCCATCCAGGCGGTTGCATGGCCTCTTCCAGCGGCTAACTGATTGCATTTTTTCCAGGGCTCAAACTTCGTGCGTTCCATTTTCACACAGGTAGCAGCTCCCTGTCCATTTTCCAGCGGCTCTGATCAGATGAGCCACATGGCCGGGTCTTCTTTTCTATTTTATATTTATTTATGAGTCTTCATGTGAGCCACCTGTCGGATGAGAATGTTTCTTTTCGATTTGCAGACCTCTGGCTGATGGCAACATACCCAGGGCGTTCAGTGCATTTCTTGCAGTTATATTTTGTTTCTTCCCACAGAAGGTGCTTTACTGATTATGGCATATCCTTCAGAGAGAAGAGTTGCACAGACCTGATTAAGTTATCCATGCGATTTCGCGTCATCTTACTTTATATATATATATATATATATATATATATATATATATATATATATATATATATATATATATATATATATATATATATCTATATATATGCGTGTGTGGTGTGTTTTTGTCAGTGGTGATGACTATGTCATAGAAGATGGCAGGGAAGCTATTGGGAGGGATGTGTTATTTAAGGCAGTAAAAGGAATAAAGTATTAAATGAAAATTAATGCATCAATAAAAAATGGTAGCCTTCAAGAAGAAAAAAAGAAGAAATAAAGTTTTTATAAGTTTTTGATAAATATCCAGTAGATATTTTAGAAGAGATGCCGCGTCTGTCCATCTCTTTGGTATTTCGGGTCATTCCTTATGAGTCGGCGAGGTATGACATTTCTTTTGATGGGGATTTTTTTTAAGAGTTTTAGAAGTGTTTAAAAGAAATGTCGCCTTGTGCCTTTGACTGGGAAGGATTTGTGGAACCGTTAACGCCGGTGGCCATGAGTTTCATGGAGTCAAAGTGGGTGTTCTGTGTGTCTGTCTAAAAGATCGGATGTCTGCCACAGGCAGCCGGCGCTGCCGCTTGCTTGCTTGCTCTCTGGTTTGTTACGGTTTGGTGCTTATTACGGAGATCAAAGGTTTGGAAAGCACGTTGATCATTTAGGAATCTTTTCAGTTCATGCGTTCATGGTTTTATAAGATGGGGGGCGGGGAATGAAGGAGAGAAAGCTGTTGCAATGTTTAGTTTTGAGAAATTAAGTATATAGCTGGTGAGTTGTCAGGGAAACGCAGTAATGGCGCTCTGCATGATGAGACACATGGAAACCCCGTGACTAAGAGAGAGAGAGAGAGAACGAATTCCAGTGACGTCATGTTTCGGTTTTAACTACGTTGCATCTGCCCCGTTTTTTGTCTATCAGATTCAAGGAATTTCTCACGCAATTTCCCCAAACACTTGAGGAAGGACGACAATTGACCAAAAATGTAATATAAGATATTTTGTTGGTGTGTTATGTTTGTTGGTGCTGCAAGTTGGATCGTTGCCGTGAAGTAATTCTTTATCCTTAGATGATCTTTTTAAAAAAAAAAAATTTTTCAGAACAGAATTTTTATGTTTAAGAACAACACTGTAATTTTATCCCTTTGCAGACATCACAACAACTGCCATCAACTCTCACCTCTGACCAGCTTAGTATATATCGGACTCATTTCTTATTAATGAATCCGCGTAAATTTATCGATTGGTACTTTAACCATAAATTCGGCGTGCTGGTTCATTATAAAATGAAACTGGGAAATGAATTGAGCGTTCCACCAATAGTCGTAATTTTTTAGGCATTAAAAATTACTGTGTAAGGAGGGGAACCAGGTAAAGAAGAAGCTTACGATAATCCAATTTAAACAGTTCAATGAATAACATAAGTGACTCTTCCAGAACTCTCTTTAAATCTAATTGCAATGTAGGGGAGAAGCATTCGTTAATACTTAGTGTGTGCGCACTTGTGGTTTTCCAAGTAATATGTCACAGGTATTATGTTGTCCTTAGACCAGGCTTGGAATACATTATATATATATATATATATATATATATATATATATATATATATATATATATATGTGTGTGTGTGTGTGTGTGTGTGTGTAAATAATCATAAGTGGGATTTACGTCTTTTGAAACTGTAGTTCCAACAATTAAGACCTTTTAGTTATCAATTCCACAAAAATGTCTGAAGCCATTCATAAAAGGGGTTCTGAACTTACCAACTGTGACAATCTTTTGTTGCGTGTTTATGTTCGGTTTACAAACTTACTCTTTTTATAAAGGCAGTGTTGAACAAATTCATAAATTTTCATTCATTCTTATTTACTTCCATTTCTAGGCCATATACAGTTAGTACCAAACCTTTTTCACCCACACTTATTGAGATCATCAGCATCCACAGATGTTAATGTATGGACTTCATCACCTACCTCTAAAGACTTCATGTTCTATAGCATTCAACAGCTATAGTTTTACTCTCTCAGTTCTCTTAGTTTTGACAAAATGACAAACAACGTAGGCTCTCCCTTCAAACGCAATTCCTGTCGTACTTTTTTTTTCTCTCTCTCTCTCTCTCTCTCTCTCTCTCTCTCTCTCTCTCTCTCTCTCTCTCTTATACATCATCCACATCCACTGAAAACTTCAAGACTTTTAGCATTTCATCTGTGTTTTCTTTTTACATTAGTATAAGGTATGAGGTAATACACGAACGTACACCCATAAATATTTTTGGTGTTGAATTCAGTTATTTATTATACCAGATTTGACTGAATTTTTTACGTGCTTGCGATTTTTCGATCATGATTCTGCTGCAAAAACTGTCTTGTTGCACACCAAAAAGGTTGGCTTCCTTAAATGGACGAAAATATGGAAAAACTGAAATCTTTTTCGTTGTCTAAAAGTTTTAATTTTCTTGTTTTATAGCAACTTTATTTTTTATAGATTTTTTACGCGCTAATATCTAGCGTCAGGAGGGAAACGATGCGAAAAAAAATGTAAAAAAAAATGAGAAAATTAAAGGATTTAGATGTGTGAGCCTGTCGTGGTGGAAGCATTTTGTTTCAGCTTTCATTTATTTGTTTGTTATTTCCTCTTGTGCTGCGACAAATGGCCGCTGGATGAGTCAGGTGTTTAGGATGAGCACTTCCAGTTGGAACCCTGCCATATTCAGGGGGCAAATGGGAAACTCGGATTGATAAAGAAAAAAGAATTGGGCCAGAGTATCAAGCATTCATTTAAGCCATTGACTTTAATTTTTCCGTTTTTAGATTGCAAATGGTTTCAGAACTTGTGTTTGCTGTTATTAACCTACTTATTAACTTATTTTTGCATTCTCTTTATTATTTCTCTTGGCTTCCCTGTCATAATTTTCATATTCGCTTGAGCTTGCAGCATAATTTTCTTTCTGTTTTTAAACGTGTGCGGAAGTAGCTGATGTGCACACGCACATTATATACATATGTATATTGTATGTATATACATACACACACACACACACACACATATATATATATATATATATATATATATATATATATATATATATATATATGAATATGGCAGAGCAAGTCTATAATATAACTATGTCTGCTTTTATGTACAGTATATTTCTTTCTAGTATCAAAGGATATATTTTTATGCGGTCTTAAACTAATCCTTCCTCATCCTCGACCCAAATTTACGACATATGAAATTCATATTCAGTGGGGTTTTTAATCCCCCCCCCCCCCCGCGCGTCTTCCTTCCTCCCTACCCATTTCCCCTTCCCAAATTCCAGCCAATGTCGCCTTTGTTCTGAATACATTGAAGAGCTTATGAAAGGCGGGTGTCTTTGAAGAGCAAGATTTCGAGATATTCATAAAGTTCTGGGAAATGTCCTTCTAGCTAGGAGGGGGACGGGGAAGGGGGGTGTTGGCTGAGGTGAAGGAAACTGTCTTCGCGGCCGTTGTCACTGGCAATTGCAAGATTCTCTCTCTCTCTCTCTCTCTCTCTCTCTCTCTCTCTCTCTCTCTCTCTCTCTGCCTGTCTTCTGCCTGCGGCCGTTGTCACTGGCTAGTGTAAGATTCTGCCACCGCCCCCCTCTCTCTCTCTCTCTCTCTCTCTCTCTCTCTCTCTCTCTCTCTCTCTCTCTCGCTCTGCATGGCTGTTTTCGCGGCTATTGTAAGATTCTGCCCCCCGCCCTTCTCTCTCTCTCTCTCTCTCTCTCTCTCTCTCTCTCTCTCTCTCTTCGCGGCCGTTGTCACTGGTAATTGAAAGATTCTGCCCCCCACCCCTTTCTCTCTCTCTCTCTCTCTCTCAGAATGTTTTTGGTGCTACTACCACCATCATGATAAACATTATTAAAATTATTACTATTACGTTCATCGTCAGCCTCCCAAGAAATGTTGTTACCGTATTAGAGTAATAAAATTGTCATCACAGATTATACATATCTAACCTTTCTTGTTTGTCTTTCCTGTGTTATTCATGAAAACTTATGCTCTCTCTTCTTCCCCTTTTTCATTAATTATTTTTCTATTTATATTATTCCAATTTTTTAATATTGCTTGTATTGTTTTTCACCTCTTTCTTTCTTTTACGGGTCATTTGTCATTTCATCCTTTCCCACGCACCTTTCTCGTCATCCGTTTTTCTGATGTCCTTTTGTTTTTTATGGTTTTTTTTATTTTATATTTTTGTATTTACTTTGACATTTCTTTGTCCATGACTTTTCGTATTCCTTTTTTTTATTTTCTCAAATGCATGCACTCCTTCATTCTCTCTCTCTCTCTCTCTCTCTCTCTCTCTCTCTCTCTCTCTCTCTCTCTCTCTCATTTACCTGTATTTATCGGCCCCTCTCCTCCTCTTGCACTCCATCTCTTGCTTATTATTTTCCTCCTTTTTGTCTCTTCCTCCTCTTACATTCCGCCTTGTCCTCCCCGCGGCCTGGCCATTAATCACCCATAATATGACACAGAGGCCCATTAAATCATGAGACTTAACATCATCAAGATTTAAGTAAAGGAAGCCATCCTTCATCTTCCGTGAATTATGCATAGGAATTCAGTCCTGGCAAGTTTCTGCTTCTTTTTTATTTTTCTAGACGTTTCGAGAAGGATTCCAACTTGCATTCTCTCGTAATGGATGATTCATCATTCCCCTTAAAGATCCATCCCTCGGTTTGTGTATGGGAAACGGCCCGATTATGTTATTTATCACTCGGCGTTATTTATCGCCTTGCATTATTTATTGCTGCATGTATATTTTTCTTAGCTTTTACCTGTCTTGCTAGATTGATTTGTATCTTGGGGAAAGGCGATGGTTGAGATTTGTATATCTTAAATGTAGCCAAGGTCCGGGGTTTGATTATGGTTTGATTTTTATGGAACTCAGAAACGAAGACGGCGGGTTAATTTCATTTTTTTATGTAAGTTGGCAACAGATAAGATAGATTTTTTTTTGCCGTTATTTGCACCTGATTGGATAACAAGGGTATCCACATTTGTGATCTGAGCTTTAACCAATGTTGTCAAAACTTGGATACTTCCAAACCTTTAAATTTGAGCGTGAGTTCCCTTTTGAGGGTAGAATTAAGTTCACTTCCCTTTGCCTGTTTATTTTTGATTCGTGTATATACTTGTTTGTAGCTAATTGTAATTATTCAGATCTGTTTACGATCATAAAAATGTTAATTTCTTTTTCATTATTCCATTTGGCTCTGAAGGTCCATTATACAAATTCTTGGCCTATTGTCTGCTTGCATAACCGTGCATGCTGGGTATGAATGATAATGATAATAGTTGTTAATTTATTTCTAATATAATGTTTTATATATATATATATATATATATATATATATATATATATATATATATATATATATATATATATATATATATGCAGCTAACATTTAGCATTGACATTTCAATGCTAAATGTTAGCTGCTGTATATATATATATATATATATATATATATATATACATACATATATAACATTATATTAGAAATAAATAAAAAATTATTATCATTATCATACATACCAAGTATGCACGGTTATGCAAGCAGACAATAGGCCAAGAATGTGCATAATGGACCTTCAGAGCCAAATGGAATAATGAAAAAGAAATGAACATTTTTATGATCATAAATAGCTTGGAATAATTACAATTAGCTACAAATAAATATATATGAATTTGCGAATAATACACCTATTTTTTTTTTACTACAGTTTCTAACAGAATTGGCGATACGTTTTTGTCGGTCGGTCATATTTACGATTCGCCTTCCCTTTATTCCGTCAAAATGTTGAGGTGTAACTTTGACGCATGATGAAAATAGCTGACCGAAAAGTCTTTATGATGAAATAAAAATAAAAAAGCTTAAAATAAAATTACTCTTGTGCTTTTGGGACGCCCTCCATCCAGCCATGAATAACGTCAGCGAATTGTAAGTTTTTTAGAATTGCAATTTTTTTGGAGTTTTTTCCTCCTGATTTTTTTCTTCGAGCTTTGACGGAATATATGGTTCTTTATTACTACGGAGAAAATGTTGCTGAATTTGTAGTTCCGGGAGCCTTTTCGGTCCTTGTTTAGGGAGAATTTTTTTTTTTATGTTTTTGCTAGAGAATTTTTGCTGAAAAATTTTTTTTGCTGTTTTTGCTGGAGAGAATTTTTTTTTCTAGCGAGGGCAGTTGGTGTTATATTTACGCCCTGAATGTCCCTTCCTTCATGAGACAGTTAAAATTGATCAGGTTGTTTTTGGTCTCTTAAAATTATTTTTTTTCTAATCTGTCTAAATTTTGAACACCACAGATTTATGTCTTTTTTTTATGTTTTCTGTAACGACGTTAGTATCTTAGCTGGAGTATGTACACATACATAAGAAACTTTAACTATATGTCTGGGTATATTTTACATGTGTAGTCAGTTTATGTAGATTTGTACAGGAAAAGTTACTTTTTGATTAATTGTATGTTATAAAATTTGAAAAAAAGTTTTGTTTTTCCGTAAAACGTACACCATATTTTTTTCTTACTCACCGTGAACATTTATGATATTCTACACATTTGTTGCTGATATGCATTGTGAATATTCATTGTAATATTCATCGTGGAAGTTTAAGAAGTTTCTCCGTAATTGACCTTTTTTTCAAGAAAAATGAATTTCTATTGTCTTTTGTTTAATTATGCTACTTGGCTCCGAAGGTTCTTTAATGAAGTTCATGGCCTGTTGCCTGGTTGCATAACAGTGCTTCTTAATTACGAACGATAAAGGTAATGGTATGTAATTTTTGTTGTATGAAATGTGATATAAAGCTGCAAAAATTTAGCATTGGAATGTTAATTTTCGAATAATACCCCAATTTTTTTTTTTACTAGAATTTCTAACAATTGGCGCAATGTTTTTGTTGGTCGATCATATTTACGATTCGCCTTCCCGTTATTCCGTCAAAATGTGGAGGTGTAACTTTGACGCATGATGAAAATAACTGACCGAAAAAAGTCTTTATGATGAAATAAAAAAAAAGCTTAAAATAAAATTCCATTTATGCTTTTGGGGCGCCCTCCATCCAGCCATGAATAACGTCAGCGAATTGTAAGTTTTTAGAATTGCGATTTTTTTTGGACGAATGCTGAGTTTTTTCTCCTGATTTTTTATTTTTATTTTTATTTATTTATTTTTTTGAGCTTTGACGGAATTTATGGTTCTTTATCTCCAATGAGAAAATGTTGCTGAATTTGTAGTTCCGGGAGCCTTTTCGGGCCTTGTTTAGGGAAATTTAAAAACAAAAAAATTTTGTGCTGTTTTTGCTAGAGAATTTTTTTTGTCTAGGGAGGGCAGTTGATGTTATATTTATGCCCTCAACATCCCTTCCAGCATGAGACAGTGAATACATCAGGTTTATTTTGGTCTCTTAAAATTATCTATATTCTAGTCTGTCTTTCAATTTTGAACACCACGTTTATTTTCTTTAAGAAATATTTTCTGTAACGTCGTTTGTGTCTTTAGCTTCAGTATGTATGCATGTATATACATACATAGGAAACTGATTATTTATCTGGGTATATTTTACATAATGCAGTCAGTTTATGTAGACTTGAATAGGAAAAGTTACCTTTTGATTAAGCAGTTTGTTATAAAATAAAAAAAAAATCGTTTTGTTCTTCAGTAAAACGTTACAACAACGACATTTTTGTTTTCTTTCGTATTAGTCGATAACTCGCATATAATACCCACCCACATACTTGTTACTCTTCCTTATGCATTGTAAATTTCATTGTTATGTACTGTACTTCGTAAAAATTTATGGAATGTCTCCATGCGTGACCTTTTTTTAAATAGTAAATTGGGCTTATTCATCTTTGTTCTGAGAGAGAGAGAGAGAGAGAGAGAGAGAGAGAGAGAGAGAGAGAGAGAGAGAGAGAATTCAACACCGCTCTCTGCTCTCTTGAATAATGTAATACCTGACACGTATGTCGATTATTTTCCATTGCAGATTCCATTCCACACCTGAAGCAGTCGGCTCTAAATGCAGAGCCGGACTTTTTTTTCTTTCTTTATTTTTCATGTCGCGTATTCGGAAGCTTCCTGTAGGTGGCGCAGAGGTCGCAAGGCTTTGCATAATTTCTAGTTAGTGCTGAATTGTCAGTTTTCTATGTGGATCTTTTTCAGTTTTAGGGTATATGGAATGCGATAAGAATTTTTTCGAGTTCTAAAAGGGATGTATGGAATTTTGGTTCTGTTTGAATCATAATATATAATTGTTGTTTTTGTTTATTTTTGGTTTTAATGTTTACAAGTTTTAAGGGTTAAAATATTCGGTTTGGTCTGTTTTTGCATATATATATATAATATATATATATATATATATATATATATATATATATATATATATGTATATATATAAATATATATTATATATATATATATATAATATGTATATGTATATAAATATATACGAACTATTTTCACATCACTGTGGCATTTGTTTACTCACTAACATTGAGCCACAAATGTCCTTTGATATCCAATTCGCTCTACCTGGGAAATAATACCTAAGGGGAATTATAATTGATAAGTGATTCGATCCCCAACAGCGACAACCTCCGACTTCAGTGGTGAGTGTATATATATATATATATATATATATATATATATATATATATATATATATATATATATATATATATATATATATATGCTTTTTTTCTATAAAGAGTGACTCTAGAGAAAATAAGACAGCAGTCACGGTCGTCTTCAGAGATTTCGACTACCATATCAGGACTGAACCCCCTTAGTGACAAATTTCAATTCTCACTCTTAAGTCATTAGGTATACGCCACCCTCACCCATTTAAACACCGTGTTACGAAGGTGAAATCTGATCTCTAATCCGGTTTTTAAGCCACAAGGCTGTTCTTGTTTTAGTCCTTTATTTCATATATATATATATATATATATATATATATATATATATATATATATATATATATATATATATATATATATATATATATGTGTGTGTGTGTGTGCATATATATATATGTGTATATATATACATATATATGTGTGTGTATTGCCCCAGAATGTACTGTACATTTATCTACTTTCCCTTGTACTTTCCTCGGAATGGTGTTTACTTTATCTTTGTACATATACATGGCTTTTAGATTTTGTGCATCTTCTGGAACGGAATATATTTGGGTCCCAATTAATCCTCTTGCCATTACAGGAAAACTTAACGAAGTAAACCATGTGAAATTTAAGTTCCATCTTACTTATGTATATTTAATCTTATATCGTCGGACTTTTTTAGATAACACGTTAATGACAATATGTCACATGTTTTAGCTTTGTAGGTAAACGTAAATGAACACGCAATATAAACCATCCATCTCTATTTCGCCTTGGTCTGACACCAACTATTTCTTAGCTAATTACTATGCTGGATGTGTCACAAATTATGATGGATTATTTCTCTACCGTCTGACTACAACAGCCTTTCGAATGGGTAATTAACTTACTTGAACATACCCTTAGGAATCTGGTTTGAATTATAAATGCAAGTGTACGTTCCATTTCGATTGAGTACAGCTGTTCAGTAGAAATAAATAAATATTCCAATGTAATCTTCATGTGAACTTTTCTTGTAAACCGGAAGTGTAAATGGATTTAAGAAGGAAGTTTTATCAAGAAAAAAGTTCGTAGTTTTATTTGTATATCACTTTGTCACTTGTAAGTGTTCTTAAGCATGCCACTCAGACGTCCTTGACACACTCACGACAGACAGAATTGTAAAGTAGCTCTACTCGAAAGGGTAAAGAGCGCCTGGTGGAAAGTCCTCCTAATGGGGATGGTGGGTTTTTATTTTACGTGCTTCAGTCATTAAGTCCCTTTTACCATATATCATAGGTTTTTCTAATTCGAATATCCGACAGTTGGGGGCGGGGAGTTTTAACGCCTACACTGGGCTTTGTAGTGCAGTGGGTAGGTGGTAATAGAGATTAGTTTCACTCTTTGCTTCTTTTTAATCTTTTATTTTTCAGTCAGTCCTCTTTTTTCTTACTTATGTAACTCTCTCCAACTATTGTAACTTATTATTTAAATACAGGCCTTTCAGCCTGTAATAGTAAAGAAAAATTACTCGATTGTCTGGCTAGACTACTTAATAATAACTTCTAATATAAGATTACGTTGAGCTCTGACAACTGTGGTTGTCAGTGCCTTACAAAACAACAATGCAGTCACGCATTAAAAATCAGTTAGTGGGTCTACATCATCCTCATTATTTTTGCTATTCAAGTGCATTCTCTTTATCTAATTTACATTTACAGCGATAGCAACATTTTCTACTATTTTTTGGTGCCATTCACTAGCCATCAAATTTATAGATTTTAGGTTTAAGCACAAATATGAGGTATTGTTGAGTCTCTTAATGTGAAATAGGTGGACATATAATTCATACAATATAATATAATTCAGTACACAAACATATTGCCTTCAAACCCACTCGGCTGGTGTGATTGCAAAAGAAACTCGCATTGATAAATTTGTGTGCATTATTTTTGATAATTGTTTTCTAAAACACTCTATATACATGTTTTACATTTGAAGAAGCGGACTCCTAAAGTAGTGAAGAGCAGACCGAAATTTAATTTTTAAAGATAATCATATGTATGCGTCTTCATAAATAAATTAACTAATTATAAATAACTTTTGCAAGAAGAGTTATGAATATGACTTGATTCGAGTTCGATGTACTTACGTACACTTCCTCAAAAAGTGAAGTGAATCCTCATTAACGGGTACAGATAGGTCTAATATATATTTCCGCAATCGCCTTGTTTGTGTGAATCTTTAAAACAAATGATTTCAAGGCAGGAATCAAAAGTCTGTGGAATGAAAACAGTTTACATGAGGAAGACCTTATCTTTTCCACACCAGATGCTAATAGTTCAGTAGCACTTCCGTTATCAGAGGTTGGACGACATTACGGTCCGCCCAAGATACACGGCTGCATTCGCTGGCTCTTGTCCTAATGGCTATGATTTGTAAGTAATAGTCCTCATATTTTAAGCAAATTGGGGTATTCCTTTTGGGGTCGCACGATTCGCAAACTGTAAACGAAGGCGCATCCATTCTCGCAGATGGACGATTTATAACCTCAGGTGGAGAAATGGATTCAGGCCGGAGGTTCGGGAAGTAATTGTTGCTGCTGGCTATTGTCTTCGTGTTATGTAGCGAGTTCACCGGTGTGGATAAATTGATTGGGGTTTGACGTTGTTTGGGATAATAAAAAACCAGCTTCCCGTCAAGTGGAATGCAGACACCTGCGTAGAGGCAATGTAGCGAAAGAAATTCAGTTATATTTGAAGAGTCGGTGGATCCATTCGCTTGTTTCTCAGGTAGATTTACTGCTTACTCCATTTCTGCTGAAAGGTATTTTCTTTACCGATTAAGGAGAACTATAAAGTTGAAACTCTTGTTGTCGCAAAGATTTTTAAATGGAGTTGGGATGTGTAAGGTCCTACTCAGTCAGACTTAATTCTTGTGACCATACACAAAACCCGTGGATGGTTAGTGCCGTCATTGCACCTCAGGTTGTGCGCTTTAGCCATAACTAAAAGGCTGCACCCATTATCTAACTGTTTATACCTCCAGTCCTACTGTCTTTCTTCAATTTTGCTGTACAGCCTCTCTAACTATTCCGTCTAAGTGCAACTATGGAGGTTTCTCTGAGGTACACCCTAAAATCTCTGTACCTCATCTCATTTATTTTCCAAGTCTCTTTATCTTGCGGCGCTAAATGGAGTACCCGACCTTAACGCTAGGCCATATGACCTAATTTTCAAACATTCCATATCTTGCTGTGCAACCCCCTTTTCATTAACTTAAGCGCTGAACGGCTATCAATATAAAGCAAATAACAGGAAGCCCCTCTAATCATTGGCTCTGTTTAAATTTAAAGGAAGTCAAAATCTTTTGATGACTGATGGTGAGATACACAAATTTAATTGCCTCAGAAGTGAACTTGGGATACATGGCTGCACACAGAGGTTGCTGAGGGTGAGGATAGATTCTTTAATTCTGTAATAAACGAGAACACGTAAATAAATGTAAACATAAACATAAAATAAAATTATGATGACTTTGAAGTATTGGGTGGAACGTTGAAGGACCAAACCTAATAATTCTTGAAACATTTATTTATTAAAAAGATTATTCCCCAATTAAAATTCCAGCCCTCTGCCACGCCTCTATACCTGTCGTGAGTTTTCCTCGAACACCAAAGAGCCCTGGCCAATCACTCGACTTTTTTTCTGCTGAACATATAGGTGTGTCTCCTATCACAATGTACATTTTTTAATTAAAAAAAAAATGTATTTGTTTTTGTCTGATATTTAATATATATATATATATATACATACATATATATATATATATATATATATATATATATATATATATATATATATATATATATATATATATATATATATATATGTATCTTTTTGGTCTTGAAAATAGGACAATTGTGGTCTAGAAACGTTTATGGAATGAAATAAAGTAAATCTGACTACACATCTTTCCTTCTGCCACTGTTGTTTATATATATATATATATATATATATATATATATATATATATATATATATATATATATATAGATATATATATATATATATATATATATATATATATAGATATATATATATATATATATATATATATATATACTGTATATATATATATTATATGTATATACATATATATATTATATATATATATATAATTATGTGAATTTGTTTGTACAAATGACTCTTCAGGTGGTAACTTGTAACGTAATTTACTTGAAAAGTAGGCTTTACTCGTGTTCACTCTGTAGCATAAAATAGAACATGTAAGTAATTCTTGCTTAAGAAGTTATAAACCATAAAAATAACAGTGTTGAATGTATAATTCAGTTGCAGGAAGGTATGTTCTTTTATGAAATTTGCCTGGCCACATACAAAAATCTCATTATACCGTAATTTACGAGTTAATGTAAAGTGAAATTAGTTAGCACTCTATTAAATTTACATAACGTTAACCTTTTATGCTGAAATCTGTGAACGTGTTTTAGAGGGATGACTGTGGAAGGTGTAATGTTTTCCTGTAATGAAGGACAAACACTTTTCATACGAATAATGTAACCGAGGAACTCAAAGCACTTTATCCCTTATTATGTTTAAGCTGTTATCTGAGAAAGAAGAGAGGCCAAGATCTAAAGACTAAAATTCATTTTCATCTGGTTTTTGCGATAAAATATAAATGTTAATAATCTTTATATTCGCTGTTGTAAACATTTGTGAAACATTCGTACTCCATGTCGAAGTTGTATAATTTTATAAGGAATGAGTTGAAGGCTTTGGTTTTTATAATTGCTATCTGACTGGATATATTTATAATTTTTCTGAAGTTCTTGCTAAATGAGGACGACACTTTAATGGCAATGGTATAATATGGAAAGTTTTCATAAAAGTAGGTATTCAGTAGTTGTTTACAATAGTTAATTTGCATTTGGGCACACGTTGAATTTATTATGTACTTATAATTGTTTCCTAGGAAATAATTCAAATGAAGAGTATTTATTCCATAGCATAAACACAAGGAAACGACATTCACCGTTCTGGATTCCCCAGCTGATAGGTGTATGATATTGTCTGAATCAGTTTTTATATGACGGTGAATATGGTTCAACGATATTAGGAATATCTTAAATATTCCTAAGTGCCCAAATTTAGGTTTATGGAAGTTGAAACTCAGTGAAAAAGAAGTAAAGAACATTTACTACGAACTGCAGATTTGAAATTCGTCAAGTTTTATGTCCGAATAACTAAAAATTCTTTAATTTATGAGGAGAGATTATTTTCAACGCCCAGTGGTAACCACTAATGAGATCCTCATTATTAGTAATGCATGTCTGAAAGATTTCACCATTTTTTGAATTTCATTTAGGCCTGTGCCAGACGATCTTTCAGTATTTTTATCATGATTTTTTATTTCACTCACATTTAATCTTGACACTCGTCCACTTCTGGACTGTAACGAAATTCTTATATCGTGATTATATTCAGTATGTTTATTTAATTATTAAATGAAGATTTTAACCGTTATCAGATTAACATAATTAACGTTTTTAGGGATGTTAATTGATGTTAGCATTTTACACTCTCTCTCTCTCTCTCTCTCTCTCTCTCTCTTCTCTCTCTCTCTCTCTCTCTCTCTCTCTCTCTCTCATATGTGTGTGTGTGTGTTTGTGAGTAAATATATTTTGTGTATATTATGTACGTAAATATATATATTAAATAAAATGTGTGGATGTTTGTTGGAGAGAGAGAGAGAGAGAGAGAGAGAGAGAGAGAGAGAGAGAGAGAGAGAGAGAGAGAGAGAGAGACTCTATCCCGGAGACTTGCCCTTCCAGTTCACGCTCCAATAGAGTGTCTGGAAGCATTTGCGACGCGTCGTGTGGCTGGAAAATCTTACTCGGGCGACGTTTTCCTCCCGAGGGACTGGGTAGGAGGGTGCCCTGGGATCAAGGGTGGACGGGATGGGGAAGAGGCAAGTCAGTAAAAGGGGACTTTGGAGCTTAAGATGAAACTGTCAGCAGCAGCTTCAAAATAACCTTCTGGTTTTCCCACTTACTGTGTGGACGTATGCACTTGCGCGTGCACGCTGTGTGTGTGTGCGCGCGCGCCCGTGAGGGTACGTATATGTAGCCTGTATGTGTGCGGCTTTGTATTGGAAAGCCCAATGAGTGCTTAAGCTACATGGAAACCTTGCCCTGTTTTAAATTAATGTATTATGGGACTGCTTTAGTCACTCGTTTCCCTCATTTCAGTGTTATTGTATCACTTCTTTTATTTCTTTTAGTTTAAATTATTTGTCTTAATTATGGTAGAAAGGTTTGCTAGAATTTTGTTGCTATGTTATAATATTGTGTTATGCAAACTGTGAGCGCGTATCCATCTGCCTTTCCTTTTCATATTAGGTTTTAAGAGTGGTTTATAAGCCAAAATTTCTCTGCAAAACTAAAAGAAAAAGGCATAAAAATTGCTTTAAAAAGAGTATGCTTTTTTAGTTCCCAGTTTTACGGATGATATTCTTTCTAGTTAATTTTGGTGGGATTTTGCCGAAACAATTTTTGGTTGTCTTGATTGTTTTTTTTCTTCGTGCACAGTTTTTTATCCTGATTACCAGGTCTTGGTCTTTTATTGACGGCAGCTTTGGCTGAACATAAGTACATAGACTTTGGCACGACGCAACTGGATTGGGTAATTATGTTGTAGAGTTTGTAAAAGAGATGCTTGCTAAGCTATTGTGGGATTCCTATAGAAGCGGAACTTCTGTAATTATCTTATACTGCACCCATAACGCTTTATCGTAATGCGCTTGTTATTACGCCAGAATGGCATATACCCATATAGCAATGGCTGTTATGCCATTACTTACTTTTATTTAAATATCAAGATTTTCGTACTATATATAAACGTCGCAAAGCCGCATCAAACAAATCATGCTTTCGTTGACTTTACGGGTGGCAGTGACCTGTCATTGGAACATCTTTTCCATAATCTGGCATTAAAAATTGACTTTCAATCAGCGATGAAATGTTGGTAGAATGTGCTGCCTTATTTGTTTTCCAGTGCAAAATATCGGCCAGAGTACGGTTTTGGAAGGACCAGTTGTAAGCCATTGCCTTGATAAATCCCAGACAGCTCACTGATAGATGCATTTTAAAGCGAGTGTTTCGCGTTCCTGTAATGAATATGCAAGAATTTAGTGATATCTAAACGCTTCAGTGTGAATAATAGTTGACAGTGTTTTAAGATAAAAAAGAGAAAATACTGCGTTGCAGCATAATACCGTGTGTACTTAGTAACAGAGAGACCCAGGCAGAAACGCTGGCTGTTACTTATGGTTATGCAAATTAGCAGAAAGAGAATGTGCTTTTCTGGCAGCTGTACGTGCATGAATCACGTAGAATTTAGGCTAAACGTTATATAAAAAGAAAACACTGGTCGTGAGAGGAAGCTCGCATGCAGTAATTATTAGTCTCCTTAATATTGTGCAGATATGTATCGCCACCTTTAGGACATTACATTTAGAACTTTTTTTAGGCCTTCGTTCAGACCTTTTCTTGCATGGAAATGTTGCAGAGAAGTTAGCTGTTCATTAGATGACGTCCATGCCTTTGTTGCTTAAGAAGTATGACCAATGCTTAAAAGAATTCAGGAACATTAATAAGATTGGGAGAGACTGATACCATTTCTCAAGGCCAAAGTTAACCAGTAAAATCCTGCTGTTAAAATAGTAATTGTTTATTACCTCCAAAATAAATTCTATATCTTTTGGAGGTAATAACCGAAAATTTTATAAAATCAGACATTTGTGCCTGAGAGATTCCAACTTTTGCCTTGAGAACTTCCTTTCTTAACCAGTTTTCTTTATTTTAATATAACATTACGATACATCTTCCTACCACAGGGCTGGGCTATCAGGGAAGAGAGCAACTTTAGACATTGTAACCTTCTCGGGATTGTCCATGAGAGCGTTTTCGCCGATTTGCTGTCAAGAGGCTTGAAAGCTTCTGCTTTATGAACTTGAGCCTTTGAATCTGTGACAAGGGGCCGGGGTGTTATTTATAAGTCTTCTTGGAATACTTAGACCATTTTGTGAGCGAACGTTATCGTGGAAGCCAGATTGGCCCTATCAATATCTGAAAATTAGTTCTTCATGTAGCGACTATGGATTATCGGAGGTCGCTATGTAACAGATTTCAACTTGCTTTTGATTAATTTTGTAACAGAAAAACGGAACATCTCAGATGAATAGTTACATTAAGGTAATTACCCGTAAGATTAGATAAATCATACCTAATTTCTTTTCATGAAGCACACATCTGAGCTAAAACATATTTGAATTTACAGATTTCAACTTGCTTTTGATTAATTTTATAACAGAAAAACGGAACATCTCAGATGAATAGTTACATTAGGGTAATTACCCGTAAGATTAGATAAATCATACCTTATTTCTTTTCATGAAGCACACATCTGAGCTAAAACATATTTGAATTTTCATTGTGGTAGAAATGGTGAAAATGAAGAAAATATCTTCTCTCTTATCTCAGTGAGATTTGTGCGAATTTGTGGTTATTGTTGGCGTGTTTTGAAGTCCACCTTTGTACACGAAGGAAAAGTTGTATGCTTGTGCGATATACGAGTATGTAAGTTGTCCCTTAGTGTGGCTTAGAGAAGTGGCAAAAAATTACAAAACCATGACGAGGATTGTTTTTTTTTTTCTATATAACGACGTGTCGAATGATGAATGATGAAGAACTGAAAATGACCATAACTGGATGTTGAAGCAAAATAAAGAGAGAAATAAATGAAAGGGTGACTGTCATCCATTCCTTGACGAATGAACTTCTGCAAACTCAGGACAGCGTTAACTAACATTAAGTTTATCGGGTGTTAATGTTTGGTGTACAGCAGTGGCAGTAACAGCATCAGCAACAGCAACAGCACGTATCTCAACATCAGCAACATCGTTGAGCAAATCCTACATTTTATCGCGACGCTAGCTTGTGTATCCATTCAAAGCTGTCGTTTCTGGCCCAGAGCTATACATACAAGACGCCATATTGTGTTTCCGGAGTGAATGTAAACGACTCCACACCCTCCCCACCCCCACCCGGACACCCCCTCCCCAAAAAATCTGGCACGTTTCCATAATGTGCTTTTCGGAGTAAAATGCAATGGTGCTGTCGACGGACAGAATTGGATGACTTAACCTTCAGGCTTTTCCAGGACGTTGCTTGCGCTCTTGCTTGCTTGCTTGCTTGCTTGTTTTTCACTTTCTTGGATTTATTGTGTTTTTATATGCATATTTTTCTTAAATTTGTTTTTTATTGAGTGAGTTTTTTTTCATGGATGTACATTTGCTTATGTTATTTTCCCCTATGTCATATTCATTATTTTTTTTATTTTCCTTTATATCATTATTTTTTATTTTCATTTGTCATATTCATTATTTTTTATTTTCCTTTATGTCATATTCGTTATTTTTTTACTTTCCTTTATGTAAAATTCATAATTTTTATAATGTTTTTTAATGTTCTATATTGTTTATACGCGTTTTAATATGTTTTTTGTTTTTTTACAACCATTTCTGTTATGATGTTATATATTAATAGCAACAACAGCCTTCGCTGAATGCATATTTCTAGCTCACATGAGGACTCGTGCCAAATAGGGTGCCAAGATGCTCGAGCAGACTACATACAGGAAAGAGAAATAGTAAAGAAGGCTGAGTTAAGATGTGAAGCTCTTACTCCGATGTTCCATATATGTCCTTCCAGCTCTTGGTTATGAGGGAAGAGGAAAGGGCCTCTTAGCGAAATGATGTTTCAGATGTCTCCCTTTCTTTCTCTCTTCTACTTTATTTTCAGTTTTTTTTTTTTTTTTTTTTTTTTTTTGCAGTTTTGTTATTTTCGGTAAGGAGCAGTCACACCCTCCTCCCCAACAACCTTTCCGCCCTTTATCCGCCATGTTGGAAGATCTTTCTTTTGCCCTGTCTATCTTTTCGAACACTCGGTAAGATTGTTTATATATATGTTGTGGAATTTGTGTGATTCACAGAATGTTTGAGCACCAGTGTGATAGAATGTTTAAAAAAGGTATTAACAGTGAATAGGAAAATATTTAAAAAAAATGAATTATGCACTTTTTACAGTTAAAAGAGAATGCTCCATTATTCTATTTATGTTATGTAAATGTGCACATTGTTATAAATCGTTGTGGTATATGGTTTCAAAAGTTGCTCTTTATCTCACCATCATTTTCTTACTTAAAATTACATTGCTCATTTCTCCAGATTTTTTGGCCTCTTTTCAGTTATTTAATTTTTCATGCAGATTCCACTAGCTTTCACGTATTTCTTATTCGATTATTCATACGTTCGTGTTTTTATATTTCATTTAGGATATTGACTCGTCATTCTTTCACATAAAAAATTAGTTTGCAAGATTGAATCTCTATATGAACAAACAGGGATCTTAAAGTTTTGAATTCAGGAATACTTAAAACGCAAGTGGTACAAAATGAATTGGTACGAAACAGTATTCCTTCACCTAAGACACATTTGCATGCTAACTACTTATAATGATAATAAGAATTCCAGTGATTCCATTCCCTCTCTCATATATTTCTCTTTCGATTATTTTATTCATTCTCGTAATTTAAGTCTGCGTATCCATGGTGTCCATAGTTTCTTTTCGAGCATTTTTCAGTCATATGGAATTCAGCGAACTTAGAATATTTCAGTCTCATATGTAATTCGGCGAACTTAGAATCTTTCAGTCTCGTATGCAATTTAGCGAACTTAGAATCTTTCAGTCTCGTATGTAATTCAGCGAACTCAGAATCTTTCAGTCTCGTATGTAATTCAGCGGACTTAGAATCTTTCAGTCTCGTATGTAATTCAGCGAACTTAGAGTCTTTCAGTCTCGTATGCAGTTCAACGAACTTAGAATCTTTCAGTCTTTTATGTAATTCAGCGAACCTAGAATCTTTCAGTCTCGTATGTAATTCAGCGACCTTAGAATCTTTCAGTCTTGTATGTAATTCAGCGAACTTAGAATCTTTCAATCTCGTATGCAATTCAACGAACTTAGAATCTTTCAGTCTCGTATGCAGTTCAGCGAACTTAGAATCTTTCAGCCTCGTATGTAATTCAGCGAACTTAGAATCTTCCAATCTCGTATGTAATTCAGCGAACTTAGAATCTTTCAGTCTCGTATGTAATTCAGCGAACTTAGAATCTTTCAGTCTCGTATGTAATTCAGCGAACTTAGAATCTTTCAGTCTCGTATGTAATTCAGCGAACTTAGAATCTTTCAACCTCGTAGTAATTCAGCGAACTTAGAATCTTTCAGTCTCGTATGTAATTTAGCGAACTTAGAATCTTTCAATCTCGTATGTAATTCAGCGAACTTAGAATCTTTCAGTCTTTTATGTAATTCAGCGAACTTAGAATCTTTCAATCTCGTATGTAATTCAGCGAACTTAGAATCTTCCAATCTCGTATGTAATTCAGCGAACTTAGAATCTTTCAGTCTCGTATGTAATTCAGCGAACTTAGAATCTTTCAATCTCGTATGTAATTCAGCGAACTTAGAATCTTTCAATCTCGTATGTAATTCAGCGAACTTAGAATCTTTCAATCTCGTATGCATTTCAGCGAACTTAGAATCATTCAATCTCATATGCAATTCAACGAACTTAGAATCTTTCAGTCTCGTATGTATTTCAGCGAACTTAAAATCTTTTAATCTCGTATGTAATTCAGCGAACTTAGAATCTTTCAGTGTCATAAGTAATTCAGCGAACTTAGAATCTTTCAGTCTCGTATGTAATTCAGCGAACTTAGAATCTTTCAGTCTCGTATGTAATTCAGCGAACTTAGAATCTTTCAGTCTCGTATGCAATTCAACGAACTTAGAATCTTTCAGTCTCGTATGCAGTTCATCGAACTTAGAATCTTTCAGCCTCGTATGTAATTCAGCGAACTTAGAATCTTCCAATCTCGTATGTAATTCAGCGAACTTAGAATCTTTCAGTCTCGTATGTAATTCAGCGAACTTAGAATCTTTCAGTCTCGTATGTAATTCAGCGAACTTAGAATCTTTCAACCTCGTAGTAATTCAGCGAACTTAGAATCTTTCAGTCTCGTATGTAATTTAGCGAACTTAGAATCTTTCAATCTCGTATGTAATTCAGCGAACTTAGAATCTTTCAGTCTTTTATGTAATTCAGCGAACTTAGAATCTTTCAATCTCGTATGTAATTCAGCGAACTTAGAATCTTCCAATCTCGTATGTAATTCAGCGAACTTAGAATCTTTCAGTCTCATATGTAATTCAGCGAACTTAGAATCTTTCAGTCTCGTATGTAATTCAGCGAACTTAGAATCTTTCAATCTCGTATGTAATTCAGCGAACTTAGAATCTTTCAATCTCGTATGTATTTCAGCGAACTTAGAATCATTCAATCTCATATGCAATTCAACGAACTTAGAATCTTTCAGTCTCGTATGTATTTCAGCGAACTTAAAATCTTTTAATCTCGTATGTAATTCAGCGAACTTAGAATCTTTCAGTGTCATAAGTAATTCAGCGAACTTAGAATCTTTCAGTCTCGTATGTAATTCAGCGAACTTAGAATCTTTCAGTCTCGTATGTAATTCAGCGAACTTAGAATCTTTCAGTCTCGTATGTATTTCAGCGAAATTAGAATCATTCAATCTCGTATGTAATTCAGCGAACTTAGAATCTTTCAATCTCATATGTAATTCAGCGAAACTGAAAATCCTATACTACATTCAGCAATTCTTCCAGACTCCCTGGGCTTTCTTTTTCTTAAAAGAAAATGCCCAGTTATTGTAATTACATTCAATGTAAATGTGCACATTGTTATAAATCGTTGAGGTATGTGGTTTAAAAAAATTTAGCTGTTTATCTTACTATCATTTTCCTACTTACAAATGCAGTTATTTTATTTTCATTTAGATTCCATCATCATACTTTTTCTCATTTTTTTTATATTTTGTTTGATATATTTCTGTTTTCATTATTCCACCCCCTATTATATTTATTCCTTTACTCTCTCTCTCTCTCTCTCTCTCTCTCTCTCTCTCTCTCTCTCTCTCTCTCTCTCTCTCTCGACCTGCAAATTTCTCTTCTTTGGTTCACAGCCTCTAGAATACGTTTATGAGGTTGTATCTGTCTGTGGACAAACAATAGTTTTATATTTTTGGATTTCGAATATACTTACAGCAGAGGTGATACACACTAAAGTGATACAGGCAAGCATTCCTTCATCTAAGAGACATTTGGATGCTGAATAATAATAATAATAATAATAATAATAATAGTCATATATTTCTCTGCCGATTATTTCATTCATTCTCATATTTTGAAACTGAGTATCCATGGTGTCCATAGTTTCTTCTCGAACATTTTTTGATCTCATATTTCATTCAGGAAATCTTACAATCTCATGCTTCATTCAGCAATTCTTCCAGACCCCCTGGGCTTTTTTTTTTTTTTTTTTTTTTTTTATGCAGGGGCAGAGGCCACCGTTCCAGATGGGATGACTTGGGATTCAAGAGACCTCATGTCCAAATAGAAAGGAGTTGTCCCGTCGCACTGCAATAAGATTCACTGGTACTTGCGTCACCGGACCCTCCAGGATCTTAAACGAAATAGAAGCAGTAGATGAATCTCTCTCTCTCTCTCTCTCTCTCTCTCTCTGGTATATGAACTTCACTCTCTCTGAGAGTTGAGTTCATATACCGCGTCGCTCTAGTTCAGGTAGTTTGTTTCGAACGATTATCATCAAATTTTATTAACGAGTTTGACATGATTAAATTGCATTAGCTGTCTTTTCTGTTAGAATTACATTGCATTAATTTTTTTATAAGAATTGCATTGCATTAGCATTTTGTAAGGATTACATTACATTAACTTTTTATATGAGAATTACATTGCATTTACTTTTTATAAGACTTGTATTGCATTAACATTGTATAAGAATTACATTATATAAACTTTTTACGTAAGAATTATATTGCATTAACTGGTTTTCTACAAGAATATTCTTTTCACATATAATCAACGGATGACGTTAAAGTGTAGTTTGAAAAGCAGTTTGTTTAGAAAACAGTATTCTAGTTTCTGGAAGGTAAAATATATGTTTTATAATAACTATTTTTATTCTCACTATTGCATAATTAAACTAAATTATAGACTCCCGGCAGTCAGATATAAGTGATATTCACAAGTACTTTTGCACTTCCAAAATATGAATATTGACGAACCTTTGCCTATTGTGAGAGAGTCATTACAAGAGCCTATTTGCAATTGCAGAGAGTAAATAGAGTTGAGATTGGATATTATGAAAATGGGAGACCATCATTCCGGCTTTCGCGTTTGGCCTTTTGTGCAGAACTCGACTCCATGTGGATTTCTTTTTTCTGTGGTTCCATTTAGCTGAAGGGCTAGTTTCATGAAACATATATATATATATATATATATATATATATATATATATATATATATATATATATATATATATATATATATATATATATATACCGGGTGTTTCTGAAATTAGAGGACCCCCTCCACAGAACAAATGGAAAGTTATGAAGTTTTCTGCTATAGCATGTCTCCAAGTACATTATTTTAAGTTTCTATTAAGCTGTTTTTCATTTTACATTTCTTGTATTTTCAGACTGAGTGACGGATTTAGATACAACCATGGCTAACGACTCGGAGGAAATCAGACGGATTGACCGAATCCGGGCTATAACCTACAGAGAGGCCAGGGATGCTGGCGCATCCTTCATTTCACGTTCCTGGATAGCTAAATACATTAAAAGAGATGAATCCTTTGTTAAAAGAAACTGGAACCAAAATCCATATGACTGTCATCGCGAAAAGAGTGAGAATCTTGGAAGGCCTGAAGTTCTTTTTCAGGAGTCAAAAGACACCATTACTGAGGCAGTGGGTAGACCAAGAAAATCTTTACGTAAATTGGCGCTTGAACTAGAAACAAAAAGGGGAAAGAAGAGTTATAGTGCTGTATATCATGAGTTGAAAAAATGTGGTATCATGCTATTTCATGTTATCAGCAACCCCAACATCACTGTGGTTCATTTCTTAAAGATTGGGATGAAGCTGACTTTCTCCATGTTGCCGCATCAGATGAATTCTTCATTTACACAGTCAGGAAGCCATTGCACAGTCATTAAGCCAAATCATAAAAATGACATCATTTGGGCTGCAAAGTTGGATGATATCAGCGATGACGTGCGCTATCGCCAAGTTGTGAAATTTCGTGAATGTTTGGGAATTTTTCTGTTTCACAGCCAAACGGTTAATGTGGATCATCAAAGAAAAAGGACAGTCATGGAATGGCGAATACTTCAGAGAAGCTGTGCTGACTGGTGGAGTATTTCCTTTCCTCAAAGATCCTGAAAATGTGTTATCTGCTGAAGAAGTCACATTTTTGCATAATAAGGCACCATGTTTCAAGGCACTTCAGACACAGGAGGTGCTTCAAAACAGTGGTATCGATTTCTTCTCGTCAAGTGAATTTCCAGATAGCTCCCCTGACCTTAATGTGTGTGAAAACATTGGTAGTATCTTAAAGGATCGTGTTGAAGCGCACACAGTGAACTATGATGGTATACGAAGCCTCGACGACCTGCGAAGAGAGGTGACCGAAGTGCCCAGGGAAATGGAGTTTAAGTCTCAGCTTTTTTGCGATTTGCCGAAATCATACCCCTCAAGAATGCAGGCTGTGGTCCAGGCAGATGGAGGCCACACAAAATATGAAATACTCAGAGAGAAACTTAAATAAATACCTGTTCTGAATTACTTTTGTTTTTGTCCATATCAATTTTAGTTTATGCTGTAGAGGGGGGGGGGCGCTCTAATTTCGAAACACCCTGTGTATATACATATATACTGTATATATATATATATATATGTATGTATATATACATATGTATATATTATATTTATATTTATATATAATATATATACAGATGTATTTACATATACTGTATATATATATATACATACAGTATATATATTATAAATTATATATATATATATATATATATATATATATATATATATATATATATATATATATATATATATATATATTGTTGTGAGTTTGTGTGATTTTTTCAGATAATTACTGGCACATATGCGGATCAATGCATATGAAACTATTATATTCCTATTCCGGAATTTGTCATGGACAAGTTATGATTCCTGTATATTTGAACAGATGATATGAGGCGGTTATAACAGGCATATTTGTGAATGAACCCCCGTTTTGTAAAATTATTAGTAGGAGATATAAGCAAGTGATTGGCAGATCATTATATAAGTCGAATTTTAACAATAAATTTGTACCATTACTTGGTATAACCATGGCATAAATTACGTTTTGAGAAAAAATGACAAGTGGCCCAATGATATCTTTCCTTCTCTGTTTTCTTTTACTTTTCTAACAGCACTAAAGAATTTTTGCAAAATCGAAGGTTAATATTTGCTCAAACACTTCATATTTTTCGCTCTTTTAGGAAATGGCAGGGGGAATAGGATACCACTGCTGGACACTGTTTTTGAATGATGATAGGTGCTGGTAGATCAGAGGGTCCCCACCCCCCTCCCACTGCTCTGTTCCCAAATTAATACATTTTTTTCTGCTTTTTCATTAAAAGAGAATTAGAACCTCATATTTGTATATGGAAATGAAGCTTCCCTTCACTCGCTGTTGTTGGGTAGGGAGTTCATTACACGGGCTTCGACAGCGCGGATCAAGTTAGTGTTTACATGGGAACAGATTTTTCCAATCATTTTATAAGCTGCGCTGGGAAGTGGTAGGGGATTTCATTTTATACGGTATCGGTTTTTTTTATATTTTGTATTTTTTCGGGGACTTTTGCCCTTTTATTTTAGTGATTTTATAAAGACATATTACATGATATCGCTGCAATTTCTGTGTCCAACATTTTTGTCTGTTTCCCAACATTACTGTTTTAAAAGGAGAGTTTAGAGACTGGATCGCAAAATTATGCTATTTCTTGTGGGTAAATTTGTGTTATATATTTTTATATGAATATATTCCATCGCTAATTCCTCTTTGGTAATGAATAAGCGTTAAATATGAATATAATTCCAATAATTCTTGGCCTCGCCTGAAAGAGAAATGTTGCAGCTAACACTGAGAATACTACATAATACACCACATATGTGTCAATTTTTTGCCCTTTTTACGTTACAAAATCCCAAAATTGACAAAAAAAAGAGAGAAAAAAAGATTGGGCTAATATGCCTGCAAAAGGATGGTATGATTCTTTAGGAAATCCATAAACAGTGGCAAGCTCACTTGTTGTTCTTAAGTAGTAACCATGTTTTCAGTTTAGACAATTAAGTCCATCTTCTTATTAGTATTAATGAAACTAGAAACAGGTTATTTCTTCACGAAATTTAATTTTTTAATTTCTATGCAACGTATTTCTTTTATAATTTTTTTATCCACAAAAATCGTCCCAAACGTAGCTTTCCCGAAAATTTTCCCTCCCTGAAGGGATTGGCCCCAACCGCCCCCTCCCACCTCCAGTCGTCTCTTTGTGGCTTGTAGATACATTTAGGGATCCCGGGAGGTAGATTGTCTATCTCTTTGTGTATGCGATGCAGCGTGAAAGCAAGACTAGGGGAGTGTGTGTGTTAGCGATCCCCATTGTTTCTCTCTCTCTCTCTCTCTCTCTCTCTCTCTCTCTCTCTCTCTCTCTCTCTCTGTCTTTGTTTGATTTCATGGTGCTATTCCTTCATTTTTTGCAACGGTTTTTGTTCCTGCAGTTGCGTTTCCAGTTAGGTTTGGTTTGCATTTTCACAGTTGTTTTAAAGTTATAGAATTAGTTTCTTCTAAAACTTTTGCTTTGTAGTTCTCACGACAGGCGAAGTGCAACTTGCATCTGTGTGCTCTGATGAAGATGGTAAAATTTCGTGTTATATCCTTTTATTTTAGAATTCTAACTTAAAATTAGGGAGTTTTTACTATTTTAGTTCGGTTAACCGCAGGGTATAACTAATTTTTGAGTCATCAGGATAAAAAAATTGTTTTGATGAAATGTAAATACCAATGATTTTACATATATCTCGTCAGGTACAGCTAATTTTTTATAAACCTTAAGGTACAACTGATTTTATAATGATTCGTCAGATACAGCCAGTTTCTCATGGTTTATAACGTGTAACTTTCAGTTGTTGATAGCTCAAAAGGATTCATAAGGTTAATATATATATATATATATATATATATATATATATATATATATATATATATATATATATATATATATATATATATATATATATATATATATATATATATATATATATATATATATACATACATATCTTCATATGTAGAATCTACTAGTCACTTTTACCAGATACATATTATGTAATTGTAATAGTTACAATGCCCTCTTAACTTCTCGAATTCTTCTGGCTTTTTTGGATATGCCTGTCACTACGAAGCCGTAGATCCAAGCGCAAGAAATTGAAGAGACTGCGATGCCCGGTCGCGGGAAACGAACCCGCGTCACCATAATCACAAGGCGGTCACGTTGCCGACCGGTCTCTTCAATTTCTTGCGCTTGTATCTTACGGCTTCTTAGAGACAAGCATATTCAAAAAAGCGCGAAGAATTCGAGAAGTTAAGAGGGCATTGTGGCTATTACAATTACATATATATATTTTTTTTTGTGTGTATCACAGGTATAACTTCTCACAGAATACAGCTCATATTTTTGTAATATTTACAAGGTGCATCTGTCGGATGTTTCGCACGGAAGAACTTATGTTTACATGTGACCATTTATAATCTGCTTTTGTTTCTGCTTAATGATTAACTCTGCGAGGCATTGTTGCATGATGTTGATAAATCTTGTAAGAGTTATGTAGGGTTTTTTAGGTACATTTCAGAATCTTTTGCATTTTCTCTAAAAATTTCTTATTTTGCCTTTATACCGCATGCCAACATGAAAAGCATCCTCAAGAACATGAACAAACATTCCGAAGTAATATTTATTTATTACACCTCTCTTTCAGATCATCGAGATGGTTTCTAGTCTAGACGTCTCAGGTGTTAGTGGTAAGTTTGGCTTTTTTTTTTCTGGTGTATTGCAATCAGGCCTAGGCATACCTCACAATACGTGATCTGTAATATCGTGAGCTGTTTCAAGTTTTGCGGGTGTGAGAATCCCCATTATTTACAAAAACGAATATAGTATATATTTCATCATCATCATCATCATCATCATCAGTATCTAAGAATTCTTCATCTTCTAAGATTAATCCCTTCCGGGGTCGCTGTTTTTTTAACGAGCCTCTGCCAAGGGCCTTCCTGACTCCAACACTGCCTATTTATCCGGGCTTGGGAAAATACAGAATATATTTTGATATTTTTGCTTAGATTAGATAACTCTAATTACCTTTAGTGGAATGCATGCAACTGAATGGTAACTTACACTTTAGAAAAATTGTTTTTGTGTATCATCCATATAAATTCATGTCATCATTACATCAATTATGAACTCATACCATTTACAGTCGTTGTCTGAAAGGCTTCTTGCATGTCGGCTGCACGTTTTAATGTATGAAATTGTAGCTCCTTTCACGCAGTCGTGTGGTTACGTGTTTTTTTTTATTATCCTTGTGCTGATAATAAGAATGAACGTTTTCAGTATACAGAGTAAGTTCCGGAACACTATTTATTATATTCTTATCCTGATTTTCTTTGAATAATACTAACCACTTAGTAACAATACCAGTAATGAATATCCTTTACTTAAATGACAGTTGTTTGTGTTATTCCCTTCTGTTGTCTGTTGGTATTATAATTGTTGAACAATCCATAATTTACAATATATTAAATCCATTTCTTCACCCCATTAAATATTCGGATAACGCTTTTCTTAAACATTCATAGAACGTTAGCGTTTAAGTGATTCCATTTCGGAAATATGTCATTCCTTTACTCTTAAAGAGGAACTTCACTCTTCAGCTCGCTCCAGATGAACCACTTTAGCCACTGGTAATTGGGTTAGATAATTAGAGAAGGATCAGAATAAGGGAATAAGGTTGGGATTGGAGACGTTTCTTGGATATTCGCCAGTGAGGCATGGAGTGAAATATTT
>NC_089745.1:47871493-47886493 GCF_040412425.1 Macrobrachium rosenbergii
AGTAGGCAATTTGTTAATTAATTTTTTCCACCGGTCCATTTCGTTCTTTTCTAGTTGTTTATCCTGCCTTTCTTTAGTCTGTTTCCTAGATTATTTCCATTGAGGCTTTTGCCACCTCTGACAAAGAAGTTATATTTTAAGTCCAGTTGTTTGTCTGTTCATTCGTAATGATTACGAAGGTGGTTACGTCTCAGTTATGTAGAAATTTTTATTACAAATGGCCTTGTTAATGCCAACAGATGATTGGATTGTGGGAAAAATTCTGATACGGACAAGGAACTTTTTAGGAGATGAAGGGGGATGGGGTGGGTTGGGGGGGGGAGTGTTTTAATGCCCAACCTTGTGGGAGGTTTTCGGTCTCCGACCGTTCTTAGCAAATATAGGTGTTTTTATTCCTGCAGTCTTGCATTTCCATTTTTATTGTTTTCATGCAGGCCTTTTCTAATTTAATTATAGTGGTGATATTGACTTGACCTTTTTATAACCATATATGACATTATTATTATTATTATTATTATTATTATTATTATTATTATTATTATTATTATTATTATTATTATTATTATTATTATTATTATTCACTGCTCATTATTAATGACCAGATAAGTGGCCGTTTTATTGATATAAGTAAATTCATTTGAATTGATTTTAATGATCTAGGATTTTACCTTTTTCACAGTTAATTTCATGCCAACGCGCGCGCGTGCACAGACACACACACACACACACACACACACGAGTTGCTGGAAATGTAAACTTTATTGATTAATGTTCAACTCTTCCCTTAATTTCCCGTTTTAGTCACCCTTTATTTTGCAGTACTCTTCATCCCTCTCTAAATCCTCATCTTGAAGTTTGCTCCTATGAGAGGACCCTTTCTACTTAGCAACCCCCTTTTTTCCTTTGCTTTTTTCCTTTTTTGTATTTTTTGGTGGGTGCGTGTGAGAGTGGAATGGAGTTTAATCAAATAATGAATGAGTCCAATCAGTTTTCAATTAAAGGGTTGGCAATCCCTATTTATCCCTCTCGGCGATTAGAACCGTGTTGAAAGATCCGTCAATTTGGACAAAAAATAGTCTTCATTCATCGCAGAGGTTCTGGCAAAATTGCTTTCTTTTCGAGGCAGCGATGTTTGTTTTTTCCTTGTACGTATGTGTTTTCTTTGCTTCTTATTATGCATTTTCGTTAAGGTCATTTATGATTTTTCATGTCGTTTAGTTCGACAGGCTTAGCTTCTGATAGACAAATTTATAAATACTTCTATTCATTAAAGTTTGAACTATTTTACATTTGATTTGTGATGTAACTCTTCTCTCCCGGATTAAGCAGTTAATGTATTTTTTTGTTCGGTCATGATTTCTCCATCTTGTATGTTTCCAACAAGAATAAGCTTGATTAAGATCAATTGGCGAAAGATTACGCTCCAAGGATACATAACCCATTAATAGTGAAAATGTTTCACTCTAAATGATAGACCGATAGGAAATAATAATGATAATAGACAGACAGTATTTTAGAATTATTGCTGAAGGGATTCTGATTACTCTACACTTTAATCTTTTGCCATATTTTTAGTCTTAGAAAAAGTCCAGCAATGTTTCGGCAGATTTCTGTGTAATTGCTACTTTTTTTACGACGTTGTAAATTTTGGTTCCCCGGTGCATAACTATTTTTGTTGTCGTTTTTGGTCAGTTTACGAAATTTAAATAAATGTAAATGTCCGAAAACGAATAAGAATAATATGAGTAATAACAGTGTAACCGAGTTATGTATTATAGTAATGATAATGAGAACATTTGTGTTAGGTCTTGTTCGTTTTGGGCATTTGAGAATATTATTACAACCATGAAACGTAAAAGGTATATATATATATATATATATATATATATATATATATATATATATATATATATATATATATATATATATATATATATATATATATATATATATATATATATATATATATATATATATATATATATATATATATATACTGTATATATATATATATATATATATATATATATATATATATATATATATATATATATATATATATATATATATATATATATATATATATATATATATATATATATATATATATATATATATGTGTGTGTGTGTGTGTGTGTGTGCGTGTGTATATAAGTATATAAAGTATTTATATATATTAATTAGAACTAATGAGCACATGGGCACAAGTGTCACAGAAATAAATTTCTAACTCATATCGGTGTCGAACCCTGGTCTCTCAAAAGAATGGCCAGGTCATAAAAGAAGTTGGAACCTAAGTACCTCTGTATTTAAGGTTATGCCTGGTCTGGCTACTGCTTAACATACCAGCGAATTTTAGCCTGGCCTCTCATTTGAGGGACCGTTACTAGATCCCTTTATGGGTCAAAAATTTATATATATATATATATATATATATATATATATATATATATATATATATATATATTATGAAACTCAACTCCTTTTATGGTGAAATAGGTGGATCCAGAAAGTGTTAACATTTCGCTTCTCAGCAAGTCTGTTAAGTATAAGGTTTCGGACCCCATTCCTCTCTCCACTGTAGCCTCGACTCCACAGTTAAATACTTTCCTGGTACAGAATTCCCAGTGTCTGTCTGGAATTAAACCCCCTTTTCTCGCTGTAAAGTGAGCCTTCTACGTAATGGGTTATTGAGTATGAAAAATATATTATATATATCTATAATATATATATATATATATATATATATATATATATATATATATATATATATATATATATATATATATATATAATATAAAACTTACTATTTATATTTACCAGAATCATGTATTTTCAGTTGGTGCATCAACATTTTAATTAACGGATTCTTCCTACATTTTGGATAGGCTCTCCACTGAAAGCTTTGATTCCCGAATGGAGAATAAATAGAAAGACTGAGGTCACTGCTAACCTGCTACTTTACTTTTATATCAAAGTGGTTTAATATGTATATACTTTAGTTACCGGATGGCAGGGAGAATTTATTCAGTTATTTTTTCTTTCGGGTTCATGTTGGTGTGTGTGTATGTTCGTTCGCTCGCTCGCGCGTGTGTGCGTATGTGAGTTTGTCTATATATTATATTATACTCATGTGTATATATATAATATATATATATGTATATGTATATGTATATAATATATATATATATATATATATATATATATATATATATATATATATATATATATATATATATATATATATGTATATATATATATATAATGTATACACACAGTTTCAGTGTTGGGGATGAATGAGAGGTAGAGTAAATGTATCTTTTCTGGAAAACGTACGTTATGTTTTGTTTATCTAAAAATTTTGTCACGTCTTTTGATGTTTACCCTGTAAAAAGGAAGGAGTTCGAAAATATTAAAAAGCATCAAAAATGAAATTCGTTCCGTTCCATTGAAAATTGCATTCTCTTTCCCTGCATGCAACAAAGGAATTACATTTCAGATGCACCAATAAAAGTGTTGCAGTTTTGTCGGGCAAGAAAGTAAGGATTAATTTCAGTTGCTTTTGTTCAGTTGTTTCCTTTTTTCCGTGACGCGGAACTCGCTTGAAGCGGATTTTTCATACTTCTTTTCCACATTCTTTTTGTCACTGAGATATAATAACGAGTATTTTTTTCTGCATATCTAAAAGAATTCTTCTATATTTGATGTTAGTTGCTAATAGTTTTCATCGGAGTTACTTACAGACGTCATCTCCCATGTATCTTCAAGTTTACAATTAATGATCAATCTGGGATTCTTTCAATAGGTTATGCAACTTTAACCTCCGGTAAATCGCAAACGTCGTGGGTTTTGTTATTCATATTTCTTGGTGATTATGGATTGTCATATTAGTAAAGATTTTAGTTTCAATTGATTGTTGTCTTTTTCGTTTTTATATTTAAAGTTTTAGGGAGAAATTGATAATTTTGGGATTAATGGTCAACCAATATTCTTTCCTTCTTGAAACATGCAAGTTACCTGTCTCATTTGTTAACGTCCGTTTACCATCGTACTGTCTTTTGACCTTTGTTATTATATGCATCTTTCCAAACCTGTTTGGTATACATCAGGTAGTGATGGAACACGTGTGCTAATTTAATTTCAGAATTGTCGGTTCTTCTGGTGTATGGTTTTCACTTCGATTTCTCTCCAGTGACTGTCTCATGCTTTATTTTGCAAGCAAGGCAAAAAGGTAGCGAATGGTCCTGATATTAAATATAGTTACATTTCCAAACTTCCAAAAATAGAAATTTAGAGATTAATTGGGAGATGTTTTTTGTTCCTGAGATTGAATAACCACTTATAAAAACCATTTATTTTTGCTCTTTTATTACTATTATTATTATTATTATTATTTTAAACTAGATGACTACAGAAATGAAAAGCCTAACATCAGCTACCAAAGGAAGATGTTATATCACTTTTTATAGAAAACTTGTTTCATGGTTTGTGATTACAAAGGTGATAATTAATATATTTTTCAATACAATAATGTACCTTCCATGCTTCTTATGCTTTTTATACTATATACGTACGATTCGTGGTTTAATCTTAAAAACGAGCTTATTGCTTAGGCAAATGGTATTTACCTCTCTATACTGACCTCATCTCCTGAGTATAGGCTCGTGGTTACTGAATTTCTTTGGCAGAGAGTTAGCTAAAATCAGTTCATGGTGTCAGTTTTGGGGGGACCAAATTGAAACCTACCCGAACTCTGCCATTATTAGCAGGTCTAGGACATTAGATCCTCCCCACCCGGATCTTTTCTTTGACAAAGTTTCTTTAGCTACTTCAGCTCATTTAAAATTCTGGGTGTCATTCTTGATTGGCAATTTTCCTTTGAGAAACTCATCCAGTCTAACTATTCTTTAGTTTCGACAAAATGTTATACGGTGAAAATATTTGAAAGGAGGTTTGGAAACCTGTCTGTCCCGAGGGAATATTTTAATGCTTTTATTTCTGAAGTTTTGATATTGTTCCATTTTTATGGTCTTCATGGGCTGTCCCGCATCGTAAATTGTTGAATAAAAACGAGTTCTGTCAAGTTTTTTATCCATGATATCTCACACACCGTCGTTCAGTTAACCTACTATGCATTCTTTACAAGACATTTCATATTTTTCATTATCCTTTGCATCAAGTTCTTCCGAGATTTCATCATTCACCAATTAGTTGTAGATACATAGTTAATCTAACCAGTTTTCCTTTTCCTCACTGAGGTTCTGTGTCACAGTTTTCTAGAAATTTGTATTTTTGTCGAGACCAAGTAGTTGAGTATTTTCATATTCCTGTAGCTGAATCGCTGGAACTTCAGAAGTTCAAAGTTGGTGCAAATATTTGTGTTATTCCTTAGGGGGACGACAGGAGTCTCAGTTCCTAGTTTATTTGCCTTTATTTTACTTTGTTATGTATTTTATTCGTTGTTATTTATATTGTTATATATTTTATTCGTTGGTGTTTTTATATTTTCTGGTATTTATATTTCATATGTGTTTTTGACTTCTCAATTTCTTTCTCTGTACTTGGCTTTTTTCCTTATTGGGCCTCGTGGGTTTTTGGCATTCCGCATTTCCAACTAGGGTTGCAACTTGGCTTGTAATAATTAATAATAATGATATGGTCCTTATTGATTTTTTGTAATTTTCAGCGTTTTCAGTATTTCGATATTCTTATTATTATTACCGTGTAGCTATCATTATTGTTTTCTTACCATATATAGTGCCTAATAGTATGCTGTAGGTTTTATAATATTGAGACATGATATGTTTTAAAGCACACCAAGTGCTGTGATCTTTCACTACGTATACTTACGGATATTACTTAGAAATAAATATTTTTGTGGAAGTAAAATTGTTATTTGAATCATGAATGGTTAGGCCATCAAACCAATTCCATTCTAAATGCTTTTAGGTGTCTGTGAGAATGTATGGGACTCATGCGTTGTCCACATAAAAGTGTGCCTCATTTTACATATTTTAACGAAATTGTTTGCTACAAAGGGTAAGAGAGAGCATGTGTATTGAAGAAAGAGTCCAAACACGAGAACTTATTAGAGAGAGGGGTTGCTTATGCATGTATGTATATATATATACTTACACACACATATATATATACATATATATGAGTATGTATGTACATATATATATATATATATATATATATATATATACATATATATATATATATTATATACATACAAACTTATATAAAGACAATGCCATGAAGGAAAGTGAAACAATGGAGTGATGCCAGGCCTTTCGACTTACTGTCCTCTACTTAGCAGTCTTTATATAATCATCATGTTCCATATTTTCGTGATTCAGTTATACATATACATATATATAATCATGAAGCTACAAATGTCGCTTAATATCAAATTCACGCTACCTCGGGAATATCTCCGTTGGAGAATTGTCGCCGAAGGGGAATTTATATAAGTGATAAATGAATTGGTATCGTCGGGACACGAACCCTTGACACGAAACCTATTCAGCAACTCCAGTAGACGTTACCCATTGAGCTATCAAGAGAGGTATAAGTCTTTGCCAGGTCTGTTGTACTGTTTTTACCCGTCGTGACGGGGAAATGTACTTAGCCTCGGCAATGACCCACCTCCGCCATGACAGTTCATTGGTACGTTTGGAACATGCAGCTCTTATTATGAAATTTTTTATCACACCATGATTTATATACAATCATGAAGCTATAAATGTCACTTAATATCAAATTCACGCTACCTTGGGAATATCTCCGTTGGAGAATTGTCGCTGAAGGGGAATTTATATAAGTGATAAATGAATTGGTATCGTCGGGACACGAACCCTTGACACGAAACCTATTCAGCGACTCCAGTAGACGTTACCCATTGAGCTATCAAGAGAGGTATAAGTCTTTGCCGGGTCTGTTGTACTGTTTTTACCCGTCGTGAGCGGGGAAATGTACTTAGCCTCGGCAATGACCCACCTCCGCCATAACAGTTCATTGGTACGTTTGGAACACGCAGCTCTTATTATGAAATTTTTTATCACACCGTGATTTATATACAATCATGAAGCTACAAATGTCGCTTAACATCAAATTCACGGTACCTCGGGAATATCTCCGTTGGGGAATTGTCGCCGAAGGGGAATTTATATACGTGATAAATGACTTGGTATCGTCGGCAAAGACTTATACCTAAGTACATTTCCCCGCTCACGATGGGTAAAAACAGTACAACAGACACGGAAAAGACTTATACCTCTCTTGATAGCTCAATGGGTAACATCTACTGGAGTCGCTGAATAAGTTTCATGTCAAGGGTTCGTGTCCCGACGATACCAATTCATTTATCACTTATATAAATTCCCCTTCGGCGACAATTCTCCAACGGAGATATTCCCGAGGTAGCGTGAATTTGATATTAAGCGACATTTGTAGCTTCATGATTGTATATAAATCACGGTGTGATAAAAAATTTCATAATAAGAGCTGTGTGTTCCAAACGTACCAATGAACTGTCATGGCGGAGGTGGGTCATTGCCGAGGCTAAGTACATGTCCCCGCTCACGATGGGTAAAAACAGTACAACAGACTCGGCAAAAACTTATACCTCTCTTGATAGCTCAATGGGTAACGTCTCCTGGAGTCACTGAATAGGTTTCGTGTCAAGGGTCCATGTCCCGACGATACCAATTCATTTATCACTTATATAAATTCCCTTCGGCGACAATTCTCCAACAGAGATATTCCCGAGGTAGCGTGAATTTGATATTAAGCGACATTTGTAGCTTCATGATTGTAAATAAATCACGGTGTGATAAAAAATTTCATCATAAGAGCTGCGTGTTCCAAACGTACCAATGAACTGTCATGGCGGAGGTGGGTTATTGCCGAGGCAGAGTACATTTCCCCGCTCACGATGGGTAAAAACAGTACAACAGACTTGGCAAAGACTTATACCTCTCTTGATAGCTCAATGGGTAACGTCTACTGGAGTCGCTGAATAGGTTTCGTGTCAAGGGTTGGTGTCCTGACGATACCAATTCATTTATCATTTATATAAATTCCCCTTCGACGACAATTCTCCAACAGAGATATTCCCGAGGTAGCGTGAATTTGATATTAAGCGACATTTGTAGCTTCATGATTGTATATAAATCACGGTGTGATAAAGAATTTCATAATAAGAGCTGCGTGTTCCAAACGTACCAATGAACTAACTGTCATGGCGGAGGTGGGTCATTGCCAAGGCTAAGTACATTTCCCCTCTCACGACGGGTAAAAACAGTACAACAGACTCGGCAAAGACTTATACCTCTCTTGATAGCTCAATGGGTAACGTCTCCTGGAGTCGCTGAATAGGTTTCGTGTCAAGGGTTGGTGTCCCGACGATACCAATTCATTTATCACTTATATAAATTCCCCTTCGGCGACAATTCTCCAACGGAGATATTCCCGAGGTAGCGTGAATTTGATATTAAGCGACATTTGTAGCTTCATGATTGTATATAAATCACGGTGTGATAAAAAATTTCATAATGAGAGCTGCGTGTTCCAAACGTACCAATGAACTGTCATGGCGGAGGTGGGTCATTGCCGAGGCTAAAATACGTTTCCCCGCTCACGACAAGGAAAAACAGTACAACAGACTCGGCAAAGACTTATACCTCTCTTGATAGCTCAATGGGTAACGTCTACTGGAGTTGCTGAATAGGTTTCGTGTCAAGGGTTCGTGTCCCGACGATACCAATTCATTTATCACTTATATAAATTCCCCTTCGGTGACAATTCCCCGACGGAGATATTCCCGAGGTAGCGTGAATATGATATTAAGCGACATTTATAGCTTCATGATTGTATACAAATCACGGTGTGATAAAAAATTTCATAATAAGAGCTGCGTGTTCCAAACGTACCAATGAACTGTTATGGCGGAGGTGGGTCATTGCCGAGGCTAAGTACATTTGCCCGCTCACGACGGGTAAAAACAGTACAACAGACCCGGCAAAGACTTATACTTCTCTTGATAGCTTAATGGGTAACGTTTACTGGAGTCGCTGAATAGGTTTCATGTCAAGGGTTCGTGTCCTGATGATACCAATTCATTTATCACTTATATAAATTCCCCTTCGGTGACAATTTTCCAACGGAGATATTCCCGAGGTAGCGTGAATTTGATATTAAGCGACATTTGTAGCTTCATGATTGTATATAAATCACGGTGTGATAAAAAATTTCATACATATATATATTTATATATATGTGTGTGTGTATGTGTTTGTATGTGCAGGGTGTATATCTATCCATCTTTACATATGTATTTATATTTATATATATAAATATATATATATATATATATATATATATATATATATATATATATATATATATATATATATATATATATATATATATATATATATATATACATATATACAAAATATATATATATATATATATATATATATATATATATATATATATATATATATATATATATATATATATATATATATATATTTATATAATATGTATGCACAGATGTAACTCTGCCTGGGAATGTGTGCTTAAGCGGCCGGGATAAGTCGAGTTCGATAACTCAGATGGAAAACGTCCCGAAGTGAAATACCGTTAGTCGTTACTATGACAAACAGGGCAGTTACCGGGGATAAAGTGGAGAGACCGAGACACATGGCCAATCGATGGAGGAGTGGGAAACGGGAATGAATTGGTTGTTTGTTAGCCATTCTGATTTAGGGCTTTTTGCGAACGGGAAAGCACTTGACTTGACTGGGAGGTCCTAAGGTGGGGAAATCCTGGAAGCTTTGATTTACGAACTCCTGGTTGTTTCAAAGGATTTTTCCTCCTCAGCAGGGGCTCCCGCTGGAGGTTCTTTGCAGCGTCCCTTCGGCACCTAGCTTCAATCCCTTTCATTCCTTTTACTGTACCTCCGTTCATATTCCTTTTTCCATCTGACTTCCTACTCTTTCCTAACAATTGTTTCGTAGTGCAACTGCGAGGTTTGCCTCCTGTTACACCTTTCAGACTTTTTTACTGGCAATTTCCGTTTCAGCGCTGAATGACCTCATAGGTCCCAGTGCTTGGCCTTGGGCGTAAATTCTATATTCTGTACTATTCCTCAGCAGAGGATCAGCCGGTGGTGTTACCAGTGGGTTATAAATATGAACTAACAAACCGTGGATGTTTTGATTAACCATTTTTGTAGTGTGCTTCCGTTCTGTGATTAACTGGATATCGGTCTATCTGCTATTAATAATTATGAGTATTTCGGGATACTTGGCGTTACCTTCGATTCATACTACCAGGAAGCTAGGTATTGTTGGCGAATATTCCTATATCGATAAAGATGGTACTGTATATTCTATATTATTATTATTATTATTATTATTATTATTATTATTATTATTATTATTATTATTATTATTATTATTATTATTATTATTATTAAAATAGTTTTACCAGACCACTGAGCTGATTATCAGCTCTCACAGGGTTGGCCCAAAGGATTTGTTTTTATTTATATTTTTTACTTATATTTTATAAATATTTGGGTCGACCACTGAATCAGTAGTGGCCTTTTTAGCTAAGCCGGGTCTTACCTGCTAGAACTGTGTTTCCTTTAACGGTTAATGTTGACTGATAAGAAGAGGATTAATTCTTGGGACCTAAATGTTGTCACAACATTTGAAAACGAAAGAAGAAAGATGTAAGATGGATGAGTTTGGACATTTCTCCCATAATCATCAAATACTTCAGGGCTGAGAGAATGTGAAATAAGAGCTGTTAGCACAAAAGATTTGGGAACCACCTTTCTAAGCAAAATGCTGAACTTATGGCACCTTCATGTGTATAACCCTCACTTCTTGAGTTGTTGCGTTCCACTCCTATCGTAGAATGGCACCATCTCTATTTTTGAGGTGCCATGATGTCAGCTTTGTATTATGATTTCCCTTTTCGTCCCTTTACAAAGTATTGTGTAGTTCTTCATTGGAGGGGTGGGTAGAGCTTTCGGCTAGCATGCTGTTGGCCCAGCGTTCGACTCTTCGACCGACCAATGAAGAATTAGAGGAATTTATTTCTGGTGATAGAAATTCATTTCTCGTCATAATGTGGTTCGGATTCCACAATAAGCTGTTGGTCCCGTTGCTAGGTAACCAGTTGGTTCTTAGCCACGTAAAATAAATCTAATCCTTCGGGCCAGCCCTAGGAGAGCTGTTAATCAGCTCAGTGGTCTGGTTAAACTAATATATACTTAACTTTGTGTTCCTGTCAGTGTAAGGACGTTGGCTTGTGATGAGATGAAGATATGTTCTAAGACTTCCTAATGTTTTTCCTCTTTCATTGTGTTAATTTGCTTGTATGTTTAAATTCGCTTTTACTTTCCTTCGCAGGTTGCTTGTTTGACTTGTTTGTTATGTTAAGGAATTGGTCTCTTTCAGATTATTAACATTACAATAGTGACATTTTAAACATATTTTTATTAATTTTGTTGTCAGCATTATTTATTGGGAGAATTTATTGTAGCTGTTTAAAAAGAGAACATAAACCAAAAGCGACTTTATTCGTTTGTCTGAATAAACAGTAAGATCTTTGACCTACCACTGTATACGCATACGTAGCCGGAACAGTCAGATTCAGCTCTATATCCTGAGAGACTTTTATCCCGGAGACCGTATTTTCACGTTTGATTTACGGTGTCCCCGGAATTGCCCTCTTTTCTATCTCGGGGATCTCTTTTTATATCTCTGCAGAGAGGGGAAGTGGTGAAACAATTTCCCCACAGACCGCCTTCTCTTTCCGTTTCATCGTGGGAATCAGCCAGTGTAGTACAGTCGCCATTGCGATGTCCGTCACTGGGTTTCCTTCTTGCCACCTGATTCTCTGTTCTCCTCTTCCCAGCCAGCTCTTTATTCGTTGCGAAGTCTTTGGTTGTCTCACTGAAGATAACATTTAGTACATATTATATGTATATATATATATGTATGTAATGTACTGTATGTACAGACATATATTTGTATATATTTGTGTATATACACACACACATTACACACACACACACACACACATATATATATATATATATATATATATATATATATATATATATATATATATATGTATATTTATTGTGTGTGTGTGTGTGTGTGTGGGTTGTAAGTAATCTTTTAAAGTGTCAGATAATTTTTCGCAAATTTACAATACTTCATAGTGTTGTGACCGAATACAAATGAGTTATTTTGATTCTTAATGGATGTATTGGATATATAAACACAGTTTTGCTGTTTCACCCGTTTTTATTATCGAGATAGGTGTGATTTTGCTTAATTTTTCATTAATGTCATTACTAAACTGACTTTAATCTTAATCTTGGAACGCGTATACATGTGTTATGTAATTTAATTACTTAATCCATTTAGCAATGGTGTAGTTTATTGTAGCATGACTTTCTTGTATCCCTACCTTTTTGTCTTGTGTCCTTCATAAAACTACAACTTGGACTCCTTGATTAAATTATTATTATTATTATTATTATTATTATTATTATTATTATTATTATTATTATTATTATTGAAAGAAATTGCTGCATCAGCTGCATTGATCTTGTATAGAGTCTTCTCTATTTTCCTTATACAAGGTCAATGCAGCTGATGCAGCAATTTCTTTCAATAGCACTTTCTTGAAAGGGGATTATTATTATTTTTATTATTATTATTATTATTATTATTATTATTATTATTATTATTATTATTATTATTATTATTATTATTATTATTAAATAAACCTAAAGACGTTGCATTTGCTCAGCAGGTTTTTACAAAAGTGAATATACTTTACTTTTTAAAAGAAAGTAAAGGCGTATAGAATAGAAAAGAAGGAAGCTTTATATAAGTACTTAATGGGAAATACGCAGACGAATAAAACCTTTCTGAGAAAGCAAGCCTCCACCGATACTTAGCAGTCTACCCCACCCAGAAAGATCCATTATGTATTGTTAATCTTCTCCATTTCATTGGACATAAAATCTTATAGCTTTTGAGTCTCCTGTTGTGCTCGGAGTTGTCTTTCTATTTTACTGCCTGTTGACTGTACAGAAATATTGCATAGATTTTTAATAGTGTTTATCCCTTTTGTAATCACCGTAGTTTACGCAGTATGGAGAGAGAGAGAGAGAGAGAGAGAGAGAGAGAGAGAGAGAGAGAGAGAGAGAGAGATGGGTGGGTTGTAGGGTAACTTCGTTTCTGGAACACATATGTGGCAATCCCACTGCGGCAGCCAGTCCCATTTTCGTGTTTGGGTTGATTTATTAAATATTTTCTTTATAATTTGGTTGTCTTTCAACGATTTATGAAGTATTTTCTACGTTTTGCTCTACTAATAGTTTTATACTTTTGTTCAAGTCAGTTTTGCTTTTTTCTGCTCACTATACATTTCTCCCTTACATTTATCGGTCTCTCTCTCTCTCTCTCTCTCTCTCTCTCTCTCTCTCTCTCTCTCTCTCTCTCTCTCTTCTTCTTCTTCTTCTTCTTCTTCACCCGATATTTCTCAAACCCCGCTCTCCTAAAACCTCACGCTCCCGTGTTCCTCCTCCCTTTAAGAGGGGTTATGTGTTCCCGAGAGCAATAAAGGTGAAATACACAAGACCGAGTTCTTTCTATCTAAACTGTCTCCATGTAACATTTCACCCATACACACCCTTCTCTCCCATAACACGGATCCTTTCTAAGGTCACGCTGAAATAGGGGTTAGATATTTTCATATGGGAGGCACTGCGTTCTCTCTCTCTCTCTCTCTCTCTCTCTCTCTCTCTCTCTCTCTCTCTCTCTCTCTCTCTTCTTCTTCTTCTTCTTCTTCTTCCATTGCTACATTTATTTTAGTATGGTTCTCGTGTTCTTTTCTTTGTATATTTTAGAGAGAGAGAGAGAGAGAGAGAGAGAGAGAGAGAGAGAGAGAGAGAGAGAGAGAGGACCCTCCGTCCCTCCCAAGCTAATAGGGGTGCTAAGAATGTCCCGGTTTGTAGGTACTAAGGATAAATTGAAAATAGGAAATTGGAACGTAAGAATCGTAAATATAATTGAAAAGATAGAACAGGTAGGAAATGGATTCGAGAGATATGGACAGGACATCTTAGCTGTTTGTGAATGACTGCGCAAAGGAATGGGAAAAGATAAATTGTAAGAGGGTATTGTGTATGTTTATTCAGAAGGAATAGATAGAATTGGGAGAGAAGGTAAAGTTATGATCTGAGATCCAAGTACGTGAAGAGCAGGGAACAGTAGATTACTACTGGCAAGATTGAAAATCAAGACAGTGCATAGTAAATATTATAGTATTTCATGCACCAGCGAATGAATTTTACACATATATCAGTTTAATTTCAGATTTTATATCTGAAAGAATTTTGATAAAATGCTAAGAGGTGAACTAGGTGGTTTCAGTAAAGACAGAAGTACACAGATCAAATATTTGTATTAAGACATATTGTGTAGGAGTGTATCGAACTTAGAAATCCCCTTGTAATAATTTTTTTTATTACTATATGACATTTGATACCATCCACTTACTCTGTTATGAAAGTCTTGTTTCATTATGACATTTCCGTTAAATGCATAAAGCAAATTGAAATTATGAATAGACGAAGTAAATTTAATGTTGATGGAGTCATGTCAAGCGAATTTGCAGCACACTCATGGATGCACCAAGGGATTGTGGTCAGAGATGAGGGAGACTTATATTGGAATATTGAAAGATCGACACACGTAGAATATGCAGATGATACTGTTCTAATTAGCAAAAACACTACAAGATTTATCAAGCTTCCTTAATAGAATGCATCTTATATCCAGAGAGACTGGACTCAAATCTAAGAAAAAACAGAAGTGATGAGGATAAATTATGCGCAGAGGGACGAAATAACACTAGAGAGAGAAAGAATTAATACGTTAGGGCAGTTACGAAAGT
>NC_089745.1:47891493-47921493 GCF_040412425.1 Macrobrachium rosenbergii
ACTTGAATTGTCATCAACAATATGTATAAAAAAGCAGAAGATAATCTCAATCCAGAATTGTCAAAAATATATTATAAGTAGCACGAGCCAATATCACTCTATAAGTGTCGTTAGAGTTATCGTAAAAATGTAATAGGCTCCCCACTCTAGAATTGTCGTGAGGATTATAGCAGAGCAAGAAAGAGAGAACCCCCTCTAGAATTGCCGGTAAAGATTTATTGTAGAAGCAGGGAAGAAAACGTTCTCTCAGATTGTCGCCAGAAGACGCGTTAGAATTAGTTTACCCAGAAATATACTTGAAAGAAACAGGAGAAAATCCGAGTCTAAATCTCTCGTTAAAAATACTTAAGAAAAATGAGAAAAAAAACTTTGAATAGAATTTTCGCCAAAAAAAAAGAAGAAATAAAGGCTTGGAAGAATCTCCCTTTCTCGAATCGTCGTCCTCCTCTTCGAATATTAACGTTTTTCAAGAAAACAATATATCCGATGGATCTCCTTCTCCTGCGATGCTGTATTTTAATAGTATCCTTTCTCCCTCTCTTTGCTTTGACGCCCTGGGGGCCAGAGTCTCGGAATATTACAGTTCCAGGTCCCATAGATAAGTTACATGTGTCTTATTGCGCCCCCCCGCCCTCTCTCTCTCTCTCTCTCTCTCTCTCTCTCTCTCTCTCTCTCTCTCTCTCTCTCTCTTCATGTTTGGTAGGTATAATGATATTTGGGTTACAACTTTCATTTTGGCCGAATTAGTTCTTTTTTCTCTTGTGTTTTTTCAAATTATGGTATGTGATAATGATTATGTACAAGTATTGATATTCAGTAATGAACTGCTTCACAACCATCATTTTCCCAGAATTTTTTTTTTTATATGCACCTACGAGGATATTTGTGGGCCTGTTTTCCTCCAGTATCTGGGCAGTATTTCGTTCAGTGCACTGATATTTATCTCACTTTATTCTCATATTTACCCGCTAAAATACTTTGAATGCGTGTTTCAGTTTAGAATGTTTTTCTATAGTGTGTAATGGCTTCCAATGACATACTTTTATGTATTGTTCTTCGATAGATTTCGAATGTTACTGCCAACATCTGTGTCGGTAATCCTCCATTTTACTTGAGTGTTTGCCTTTATCTTTACAAATAAAACATGTTTTCCTTGATTAGTAATCACGTGTGGAGAAGTATTCCCGTATTTTTTTCTTTTTACTTTAAGTAATTTGACATTAGGTATGCTATGCTATATGTTTTAGAAATGCGGACATATTGCCAGTATTTAATGAAGGAATGTAGTCTGAGATCTTGTTTATTAAAGGTATTCTCTTCTTTAAATACCCTTATTTTTACTTGGTTATTCGTTTAGTTTTTCTTGTGTAGTTACATGCGTATCAGTTAATTCTTATTTCATATATTAAATCTTACAGACCATTCACATTATTGTTCATTTTCCTTCTACATTAAATTATAATTGAAATTTCGAGTGCCATGATGTACTGACGATGTATATCATCATTGTCACTTCTTTTCGATGATCTTCTCATTATAATATTGAGTATTATTGCACAACAAACCATAATGGTCATTATGCAGCTATACAGTTTGATGATGTGCATATGTGAAAAAGAGAAACCGTCACGATTTATTTCCAGTAACGTAAAATACCAAGTTGAAATACATATATTCCATTTCTTCCTCTTCCTCATTTCCATCCATTATACATGCCAGGAACGGAAATGTATTCTGCCGCTGTCCCCCGTGTCCCAGACTCTTAAGACATCAGGAGCAACGTCCTGTTGTTCTTATCTGTGTGTCCTCGTGAGAACCCAACATGTCCCTGGGGAGATTTTTCTTCATGTTTCATGGTATCCTTATGCTTCGTCTCCTCTTCCCCCGGCTCTTACCTAATGGCCTTCCCTTGTCTTACATGCATCTCAGGTGGGCTGTTTTATGGTCATTCTGGTGGAGAGCCATCCATTTACCACCCCTCTTTATTAGGCTCTTCTTCAATCCCCTCTCCCTCTCCTCTCCATTCGAGTATGGGCTATATTTTTAAAGGGACACCCATAAAATCGATCTGCCCTCCGCCCCACGTTTTCAGAAATGCTGTAATGCTCACAGGCTCCTGGATGTATGTTGATGACTTATCCAGTTCGTTTATTCAAAAATAGTTTTCGAATTCCTTATAAGTTGCCATGTACCGAAATAAGGTGCGCTGAAATTTCTTGGCCCTCTCCTATCTCGCTCTAATCATTAACGTTTTGATTATGGAAGTCCGTAATTACCTCTGTGTTTCCAGAATTGTTGAATCTGTCGCTGTTTTCAGAGGCAAGTTAGTCGTCAGGGAAGTCCTTTAGCGCTTATTCTCTCAGTGATTAGAGATGAGTTTTGGCAGCAATACTTGTCTGAGTCTCATCACCGTAAAGAGAAGTGAAAGTGTTTTGGTATGATTTATTTGAGGTTTTCTAATTTTTTATTTTATGTATTATTGATTATTATATTATAATTACAACATCTTGGTATTATTCGTAGATGAAACTTAAGACTTTTATTCAATAACAACGTGTAGTTTTAGCCAGTTGTATTTTCCGTAAATGCGGGATCAGAATTTACATTCCTTTTGGTTGGAGGTTTTATGTTCATAATCGTTTTCTAGTTATAGGTTGTTGGTTATTATTCTTTGGTTGTTGGTATCACACAGGTATTATTTCCCTGATGAGAGTCAACAAGTTTAATAGAACAATTTTGAGATGGTAGTAGTTTCATAATGGCTCCAACATTGGAGCCAGAATAATTATAGATAGGGAAATTGATAGGTTAATATAAGTTACTGTAAACTTATAATTGTACAGTACATTAAATGTTAATTCGCTTTCTGTAGTTGCTGAAAATGGCAATCCTATGGATGATTTTTGTTTTGTTGGCTTCACTGAGACTCTTCCGTGCAGCTTAATGCTTAATGCTTTGTAAGTGGTTGCAGTTGATTTGAGGTTGATCTCTTTCCTGTTACTGTAGATATAAGCCAGTGAATTTTATTTGATATTGGTCTGCGCTACCGGGCTCTAAGCGATGTCAGGCAGGGCAGCCGATCGAGACTACGGTCTACCCTAAAGCCAAATCAAAATCCCTCAAAAGAAGGCATCGTGCTTACCCCATACAAAAAAATGGGAAAAAGCACGTTAAAAGAAGAAGAAGAAGAAGAAGATTGGTCTGTGGAAAATTGGTTATTCTGGCCCTTAACTATGAGTTAGATTCTTTTTGTAAATTATATATATTTGACATACATTTCAATTCAAAATGTCCAGAGAGAGAGAGAGAGAGAGAGAGAGAGAGAGAGAGAGAGAGAGAGAGAGAGAGAGAGAGAGAATTATGATAGCTTGATGTAAACACAACCAGGAACGACCAGGGTAGAAGCACATGAGAAAAATACGAAGAAAGGTCTGAACAGATGGTCACCGTTCACGATAATTCATTTATTTCTTGAATAGAAATCCTAAGCAGAAGGCTCCTGCTCTTCCCTTCATGTTTTGATTTCACCCCAGATATTCCTCTCCATCCCCCATCCCCACGCCTCCTCCTCCTCCCCTTCTTCCTCTTCTTGATCTCATTTAATATTGGCCGTCTTCACCTCGGCCTTGATTCCATTTGTTAAGGTGGGACTGTATTCCAATTTCTGTCTGGGCTCGTAGGCCTAATTCTCAATAAAGTGCTTCCACTTCTGTCCCCTCTCTCTCTCCCCAACATATATATATTTTATTTTCTTGTTCCGAAGAGAAGAGACGCACTAAATTGTTGTTTTGGAAGGTAGAAAACAATTTAGGGAATTTATTGCTGCAGGAGCATCGCTCGAATATCAAAAGCGAAGATGTTTTGTATGGCCGTGTCGTCTCCCACTCCTTAACTCGTTAGTCGTAAAGGGCTTGGCCTGGTCTTCTTCATTTCTTTGCATGGGGTTTTGTGATTTATTAGGTGGTATTTTGAAAACTGATTTTTTATATTCCTGGGTTTTATTCAATTTTAGCGCACTTTGTTTAATTTATTTCCATTGTCTACATTTCAGCAAAGGGATATTTTTTATTGCTGTATTTTTACAAATTTATATTGTTATTGTTTATATTTTAACGAGGACATTTGTTCGTTAAATTATCTTTGTAATTATCTTTATACTTCCCGCTCTTTGTTCACAATTGTTTTCTAGTTCACATAGTTTTTGCCCCCTTTTTATAAAAACCCCTTGCTAAACAATTTATCTTATATTTGGTTTGAACGTTCTGATATCGGTCGCTATTGTGTATCCTTATTATATCAGTTGTTCCTATTTTTATTGCTTATTTATTCCTTTATGGATTGAAAATAAAAACAATTAAAGCCAAGTACCATTGTAGCATCCAAACTAAATTTCAGCGCGAAATATCTTGAAATAGAAATGCAGAAAAAAATATGATCAGCAAATGCTGCTCACCTGTCATGGATTTAATTCGCAAGGCGTTTATTTTATGTATGTCACTACAGAGCTAAGCTTTCTTTGGCTAACCTAACCTGATAAGATTGGCTAATATCCGTATTTCATTGGCTCCTGCCGCTCAGGATACGTCACATGACCCCCCAAAATATCATTGTTTTAATGGTAACAGTAAAGATAGATTCTAAGGTATTTATGACTCAACGACAGTATGGACTTCCCATAAGGCACCGTTTTTATGGCGAGTTTTGTTTTGGAGATAACTGCAGATGGTTTATAAAAGTCAAAGTCAGACACATTCCCTTCAGATATAGACTGTACGTTTTATGTGGCTTTGTGTATCAAGGAATAATATTAGCGTTTACCAAGGAAATCGCTAAATGACCTGTTAGGATTTCGTTTTTTAACGTCACCTTATATATATGTGTTATTTTGATAAAATTGTTATTGAATTTAGAATCTAGAATAAAATGCACACAAAGAGTTTGTTGCCTTTAAAGATAGTATATATATATATATATATATATATATATATATATATATATATATATATATATATATATTATATGAATATATATGTACATATGTGTAGTGCATATGTATATATATACGTATGTATGTATTTATGTATGTGTGTGTTGTACGTACACATAACGCATTTCCATGTATTCCGTGTTAAATTCCTGATGACCTATCACTGACGCATTTATGAATAAAGATTTTTGTTTTACAGGACTCCTTTTCTGCCTTGAAGCAATTTCATGGTATTTTTATTCTTTTACTCTATTGCATATTTGATTTTCACCTTTAAAGTGTTTCTCCAAATGTTTTCAAGTCATTGTAATTTTGTTGTTACTTTTGTTGTTGGTTTCATCATATTTTTTCACTAATCAAATTTTCCATATTTTTTATTTGCTTGGGCCATTTTCGTTTATTTTGTTCTTGACCAGTATATCGTGTTTCCATCTAGATATGTAATCCTATTTTCTGACATGGTTATTTTGTCAAATCTTTTTTTACGCTTTCGAATCTTTTCGTTTTTCCTTTCTGCTTCATTCCTCCCCCCTTTTTTCGTTCCATTGTTTTTACATACCGTTTTGTGTGTTTCCTCTTGCCTTTTCCTGCTTCCTTCGTAGTTTTGTTTGAGTGTCTTTTTTCCTCATACGTTTCCAGCCTTTCCATGTCCTCCCAGGAAGTAACGGAAAAATGTTTGGCTTTGGATTTTTCGCTGTATTCACACAAAGTGCTTCACATTTTCTGGATATTGTTGTTATGAAGTGATTTTTACAGATTGATTTATATATATATATATATATATATATATATATATATATATATATATGTATATATATATATAATATATATATATATATGTACATATATATTATACATATACACACACACACACACACACACACATATATATATATATATATATATATATACAAAAATAGATACAGACATATGTACATATGCATGAATCTCTTTCTGGAGTATATATATATATATATATATATATATATATATATATATATATATATATATATATATATTTTATATATTATATATATACACAGAAATAGATACACATATGTATAATTTATATATGTATATATATATGCACATACATACAGTACATACGCACACCCATACAGTTTTTGGATAAGCTTGTCATCACAAAGCTCAAGATCCCGTTGAAGAAATAAATGAATGAATTCTGACGTCTATGGAGGATTTGAACCCATGGTAACACAGTAACAAGGAATGAATGCTTAATAACTATACTACGATGATGAGGATGGGTCTGTTCCACCCTTAGTAAATGTATTAGAATTTGAAAGATATATATATATATATATATATATATATATATATATATATATATATATATATATATATATATATATATACACATATATATTTTATCAGGTTATCTGATAACTATTATCCCCACACCTCCCTACAAGAACAGAACTTACCTCGGGAACGGTTGGTACCTGGTAGCTGCTGCTGGGAAGTTCTCTCTCTCTCTCTCTCTCTCTCTCTCTCTCTCTCTCTCTCTCTCGGACTCAGTTCCTAATTCTAAAATGCATGGTAACCAAACCCCAGTTATAAAAATAGACATTTTATTAGGTAAGCCCAACAATTCATCCATGTAAAATGAGAATAAGAATGTTAGTTATGGAAACCCCATCAAAACATAACCCCCAAAAAGCAGATATCAGCCAGTCACCAAAAGAACATAATAAGTGGGAACTAATTCCCACTCCCTCATCATCGTCTCCTAAAAGTTCCATTATAATACCAAGTCTCTTTCTAAGTAACTTTATAAGGTCATGATCTTCAGTTCCTCTTATACGCCAAGATTGGCTTATGGCTGCCCATGCATTTCATCACCATTTCCTGAAACATCTGAAAACGCACAGAGCCAACTCCCATTAGAAAAAACCAGAACACACTCCTGTTCTTATCACACAGAAATACATATTGAAAAGAATAATAGGAATAATCATTGGGAGATAAATACTTGGAATAACCAGTCATTTTCTAAGTTCACCAAAACCGATACATAGGAATAATGGCCACTACAATGTTACTTAAAGTATTTTAGTACTCACCCTTTCAGCAACGGGAATTTCAATTCCCAGTGTCCTGAACACGTCCGACAGTTATGGCTTCACACAACCCAATGAAATGCCTTTCACAAGAGCGCATTGCACCAAGCGCTTTTCACAATGTACACACGAACATACACTTCATTGGGTACACCTAGAAATCTGGCCCAAACCCACCAGACTTCTAGAAGCTTTCGAACTAGAGCACTGATGAACGGAACTTTCCACCCATCCATGTGACTCTGCCATGTATTGAGACCAAAGGTGACCGTACTCGAATTGCTGAATTAAGATGCCCAGGTCATACCTGCCACCTGCAAGATTGCTGAATACAGCAAACGTTCGCATGACACAAGCCCGTACACCAATTCACGTGCACAAGTGCACACACACACAAACAAACACACATATTATATAAAATATGTATATATATACATATGTATGCGTACACATGTGTATGTATATATAAATGTGTGAATATATATACGAGCGGGAACTGACATTTAGCATCTTTTTTAGTCGATTGGTCAACGTGAACCTCACTCCTTCATTTGTTTCTTCGACTGGATCTTAGAAATCGGAAAGGTGAGAGGACATTTATGATTTAACAAATACATATACTGTATATTTAATTTTAAAAAAATGTGACGGTGTATTCTCTCTCTCTCTATATATATACATATATTTTCTCTCTCTCTCTCTCTCTCTCTCTCTCTCTCTCTCTCTCTCTCTCTCTCTCTCTCTCTCTCTCTCTCTCTCTCTATATATATATATATATATATATATATATATATATATATATATATATATATATATATATACTCATATATATATGTGTGTGTTATTGATTCATTTTTATTAACTGTATTTTGTCACTTTTTGTGTTAAAATAAGGACAATAATGTTGAAATTATTATTATTTCACATTAAAATGCGCAGATGTTAGCATTCCTCAGGGCGTTTTAATTTCCACTTTTTGCAGTCACTGTGAAAAGAAATTACCATCTTCAACACTTTAGTTTTTCACTTTGATAATATATCTGGAACTCGTTCAAAATACTTATAACAATTATTTTAAAAGAGTTTATTTCTACTAGGTGCCTGCATTGCTAATGTCACCCTAGGGAGTCTTACGCTTTAGATCTTGTTGGACACAATCGGAACTGTGTAATTTCTTCGGTGTCTGAAATTTTATTTATCGAGAGTGTTTTCCGTAATATATACACAAAATAGTACAACAATTTCTTGTATTCAATGAAAGTTAGGGGATGATCCTTATTGTTTCAGAACTGAGCATTATTTTTGTTGATTGATCTTTTGATTCATTTTATAGTTTTTCGCTTACTGTAAATGTGGAATGAATGATGAATGTCGTCCGTGTCAATCGGTCATTCTTCTAAAAAAAGAAAGAAGAAATATCAAGAAGAAACAAACAGAATAATTCATTACCAGTAATAAATGAAAAGCATAAAATAAAAGCTAATGGGGGAGAGAAACTAGTTTTCTCAATTATGGAGAATTTCACCTCTGACATATATTATTTACCTCGAAACTATAGCCCATTTTTTCCCTGCTCTGGTGGAAAGTCAGAGGAAATGGGAGACACGCTCCAAAAGTTCAGGAAAAAAGATGTGTTATGTAAAGTTTGTTAAAATTCATTCATATTTGCTTAGCTCTCAGTTTGTTTGTTGATAAACTCTCCGAGCAAACGCGCTCTCTGTCTCTTTCTCTCAGTTAAATATGTGTATATATATATATCTGTATGTATGTATGTATATATATACCGTATATATATGTATATGTATACCGTATATATATGTGTATATATACCGTGTATATATGTGTATATATATATATATATATATATATATATATATATATATATATTATATATATCATAAACACTTATTTTAAGCAACATTCATATAATATGAAGCACTGTCCCACTTAACATGGGAGCGTGCCATGTGCATTCTCTCTCTCTCTCTCTCTCTCTCTCTCTCTCTCTCTCTCTCTCTCTCTCTCTCTCTCTCTCTCACACACACACACACACACACAGTTAAGGTAAGAAAAGTTGGCGAGAGTATCGCCTCGAAAGCTGTCAATATTTTTTTTCCTTTTTAATATAAATGATAGCGAAAGTCAGAAAAGAGAAGTTTTGTAGTAAAGCGTCTCCTTGTTTTGTTTGTGGGGGGGGCGGCGTTGGGTTGGGTTGGGTGGGTGGATCGGTGATGCTCAGCAAGGTGGTGGCTAAGGAAAAGGAAATTTTTAGTGTATGAATCAAGATTTGGAGAATTGGAGCTAGGAGTTTCATAATTATTTATATTGTTGAAAGAGAGAGAGAGAGAGAGAGAGAGAGAGAGAGAGAGAGAGAGAGAGAGAGAGAGAGAGAGAGAGAGAGTCCTAATGGTATCAAAACAAAGCTTGTAAAGTGCTTATGATGTGGTGGAGTTAGTTTTCTTCTCTCTCTTTCTCTCTTTTGCGAATAAAAAAGTTCATCCCGTTTACGATTCTTTGCACTGTGTTGCATTTCTGGAAGTAAGGAAAATTAAAGAAAAAATTAAGAATGTAATCCACTTGTTACTTAGATATTATTAAGGTATTAGCATTGCACCCATTTTGAAGAGTTAACACCATTTCCCAAGAAATTTCTGGTGTTTCAGGATGCCTTTGCTTTAAAAAAAAAATTCATATTAACCAAAAAAGCCAACATAAACTCCCTCACCTGGGCTTGGTCATTCATTTCCTCGACCTCGGTTGGAATGAAAACACACTGCCATTGATCTAAGTAAAAAAAAAAAATAAATAAAAAACTGAAATGAAAGTCTTAAAAACCCTTGTTAAAAGTTTCCTCACCCGAGGACGAAATCGACGATGCTTTGAATGAAAGTCGGTCAGCTGCAAACGGTCATTGCAAACTCAACAAATATAAACTAAAGAGTTCAGTTTTTTTTTTTTCATTTCTGCCCACGTGGCAACACTGGAAAAACCCAGTAAGCAAATTTACTGGTAGAAGTTTGTGTTATCATAAGTTGAGGGCTGGATACAAAAGATAAAGTTCAGACTAAGAGATGTTCATTACCACGTTTCATTTATTTTTGGAATTATACATATTGTACATAAATTATCAAGGAAAGATATATGTATATATATATATAATATAATTTATATATATATATGTAAATATATATACGTGTGTCTATATATACATATATATATATATATATATATATATATATATATATATATATATATATATATATATATATATATATATATATATATATATATATATACATGTATATCTTAGCCTAATGATAAATAATATTGCCAAAACCAGGAAGAACATTCTTTATTATACGAGCTTACGAGGTATAAAACCTCATTATCAGGCTGACAAAACGACAAGGATGAGAATCAATGAAATTACAATAAAATGATTTGTCATAATAAATCTTCAGCAAAAATACTAACTAAATATATAAAACGAACAGTAAATACAAACTAAAAGGGTGAGACGCACAGTAACGAAAAATCAAAAACGAACACAAACATAAAAATATGAAAATAAAAATAAGGTGAAAAGTAAACAAACGGCCACTCGCAAAGTAAAATATTTAACGACCAATTGTGTACCTACTATGTATTGTGAAAAACTTTCGAAGGAATCGTTAGGATGGGTTTATTGTATAGTTTTGCGAAGCAATCGGGTGTGAACCGTTTAGTTGTATCAGGTTATTGAAGGGACGGAACTAAAGAAGGAGACGATCTTGGACTGATTTTTCCCGGTTAATTGTCATATTAAAGATTATTCTTTGGTTTTGTCTTCCTTTCTCGGTGTAAGAGTGCAATTAAATGTGGAATCTACGCTCCTTCCCTCTGTCTGTTATTCGCTTTATTTATATATTTATTGATTAAATTAACATGCTTAGGTTTTTATTTGTCTTTTTATGGTGTTTTGCAAATCAGTCGTACTGCCCGGAAAACTGGGTAATTCTTTTGAATGTTAGTTACTGTTTACGTGATTTATTTCCGAGGGAATGAATTTGTATCAGAGGTAACATGGGTTTTGCGTTATCAAAGCTTGCATATTGAATGGATTGCCCAATTTATTTCATATCAGCTGGACCATGGCTTCTGTTCATATTAGATATCGTTGTTTTAATTCATAGAGTATTTACTTCAATACATTTTGCTTTCATGTTTCTTTCTGGGTCTCTTCTGCCTCTAGTTTGGTTGCAAAGAGAAAATAGAGATGCAGATACAAAGAGAGACAAGGGGCGTGGGGTGATTTGGGGCTAGCTTAAAAACAAACGGTAGGTAGAATAATCACATTCTCTTTGTAGTATTACTGTTGTGAAGCCTACGTATATAGAAATTTGCAGTTACTGTATATAGTGATATCTCGTTTGGGGTAGTCATGGGCATCAGATTGATGTCGTGAGATTATTGTCGCATGCCCCGATGTTGACGAAAGTTGTCACCCTCTGAACATCCTTGTTTTCTTTCTTGTTGATAAATGTACAGCATAAAACTTGGATTTTCATTATTTCACCATAAGTATAAGGTACACGTTTGCAGATGTTGACACCTCCAGAATATCGTCGCGATCCCTTTTTTTCTGCTTTCAAGATCGTTTTGGATCAGAATTCAGAGAAAATACAAATTGCTTCACAACAAATCGCTGTTCTATAGCTCCCGTTTCACAGAGAGTGGCAGCTGGCGTTTATCATCATGCCATTCTTTCCTCTTCTTTTGGGGCGTCTTATCCGAAGGATACGGATAAGGGCCCGGACAGATCCTTCCCGGGAACTCCGCCACATAAACTGGGTGATATTGCCAAAGTTTTGTCCAAAAGTTGATAAACAAGTTTGTAGTTTCCAAACTTAACAATAACTGGGATTTCCACCGAAGCTGATTTAAGAAGGAAGTCTACTTGATTACTAAGCCTCCTGGCTTCTCTGTTTTATTAATGGCACGTTTTTTTCTTTTCATGTTTTCTTCTGGGGAGCTAATGGGGATTCTGTGCATTTTTATAGCAATGTCTGTTAACTTTTCGAACTTTTCTTTTCTATATCAACATTTTATACTCATTTTTTTTAATTAGGAACGTGCATGGAAAGTATAATTCACATGTTTTGTTACGATCTTTTTATTTAGGTGGGTTTATTTTGGTTTTATATTTGCCGAGCCTGATTCTCTGTTATGTAATGAGGCTTAGGAAGTTACCAGGAACTTGACAAAACTTTAGGCCTAACAGAGGTAGCGCGTTGCTAAGACTTTTCCAATTAGTTTTGTTATTGCCGCTTGTTTAGTTTATTTTTATTTTTGTGTGTAATAATTAACTAATGGAATAGTGAAATCATTTAGTTCTGTCAACGTGAGTGTTTGCTTAAAAATAATTAACATTTCTTATGAAAAATACTGCTGGGTAAAGATGGGCATATGATATAATTAGTAGGATGTATGAATTTTGAACCATTCTGATAATTTTAGTCGTTTAAAATATATCCTTATATCTGCAGGTCTATTACCATTGTTAGCCATGTGAGTTTTTCATATTTTTTTTTCTATTAGAAAAAGATATAAGTATGTCGGGTCATATTTCAGTTTTCGTCTTAGACATAATAGTGTATCGTAGGAATTTAAAGAAGGAATAGATTTTCTATTTTATATATATATATATATATATATATATATATATATATATATATATATATATATATATATATATATATATATATATATATATATATATATATATATATATTATACCCATACTTAGGTTTCCAGCATGCATCATAAATTTCAATCTATCTCTGCATGTCTTGACTTTAGTAAATGAGGATCCTCTCCCAGGTCAGCGAAAGAGATATACCAGTATGAAACCGATGAAACAATTATTGACGGAATGACAAATGGTATCATAAATCCAAAAGCTATTTATTTAAGACAGGAAAGCGGCAGCCTACGCCATGATGAAATATGTACGCTGTAAATTGAGTGATATCACTCTCCGTTTGTCTAGCGGATCGGTACGTGTATAGATGAGTCAGTTACAGCTCAGCTGTTCATGGCAGTTGCCTCTGCGACGTTGGGCTTCACAGAGGTCTATGCATCGTGGGCGATATTAGTTCTGAAATACTGGATTGAGTGATCCAGTCCTGTCTTTAGGGCGTCCTGAATCATGCACTCTAAGGGTAAAAGGAAGCCCAACACGTTTTAATTCCCGAGGGAGACTATTGCAGTTAATGCACCTTACTTGGTGCACTGTAGGCATTACTACTGTACAGGAGGGTGTTCGCAGCGTCTCTTCGGCCCTTAGCTGCATCTACTTTTTGGCCGATGGTATGCCTCCATTCCCGCTGTCTTTCATCAGTCTTCCTGTCCAGCCCCTCTAACTGTTACTTCTTAGTGTAAGCGAGGCGTTTTCTCCCAATTCCACCTTTACATTTCCTGTACTTAATGTCCTTTATTTTCTGGATCTATTCATCTTGCTGTCCAACCACTCCAACTCCTTTTCAGTTTGAAGCGCTGAATGGCCAAAATTTCATAGATAAACCAACACGTTTTAGTATCTACAAAGAGCTGTCCATTTATTTTAGGAATTCTTTCTAAGATATCAGGTTAAGAAACATACTGTAGCTTAATTATATCTTCGGCAAAATTAAAAGAAAGACATAGCTGTTCCCTGAAGATAATGTTGATCTTTTCACTCATCCGGTATTGTGTAAATTAGATGCACCTGTAATATACCAAATCCACCCATATTCTCTCTAAATGGACGAATGATGTACTGGGGCTAATCTTATCTTGCATCTGTGAGGATAATGCGATAATGCACACGGAAGTCGTGCATTTGGTGAGTGCCAATATGGTGACGACGTCTTATGTAAAAAAGCAGACCACGCTTATTGCTTATCAGAGCCATCTGTTGTCCTGGCCCTGCTCCATGGTTTACGATGACATTTTCTTCATTGTAATAACCGTCGTTCATGCAGTTTGCAGTATAAAACAACGTTAAATTTCGGATAGTCGTATATTCAGCAACCTTAGGTTTCAGTCGTTCTCGTTGTGTTGTTGTTCATTTCCCTGTACTGTACCTATTATTATTATTATTATTATTATTATTATTATTATTATTATTATTATTTATTATTATTATTATTATTATTATTTGTAGTTGTGGAAGTAATAGCAGTTCCACTTTTGGTGTGAATTTGTTTTCCCAGTGTTACCATCCAAATGAATTTAGTAAAATTTTCCCAATGTTTGAAACTGGTATCGCGTTGCATTTTCGAATGTGGCAGGTTCATACCTTGGAATATATAGATACATCTTTCTGGGATCGTGTTTGCTTTAAGTAAAATAACAGAATAAAATATGTGATACATAAAATAAATGTGGGACCTTAATAGTCTTTCATTTATTTAAACGCTCTATAAATCAGAGCTCTCATGACAAGCCCTTTCATTTATTATTTACCCTGAATTACCGATAACCTTATAATTCGTTTCGTTTGTTTTTCCTTTCTTTACAATATTTTTGTAATTCTCTCTTTTTTTTGCTCACTAGTAAATAAATAATGAAGGGTTCCTGAATTACTGCGAGTTCCTTGGAGCATTTTTGCTATTTGTCTAGGGGAAAGTTAATCAAGCTAAATGGTATTTTAGATTAATTGCTTTGTTCTTCTCTCTCTCTCTCTCTCTCTCTCTCTCTCTCTCTCTCTCTCTCTCTCTCTCTCTCTCTCTCTCAGACACACATACACACACACACACACACTATAAACATCATGCTCGTATCCTTTTAAACACGTACAAAATGGATAATAAAACTACTGAAACCCTCATGTAGGAAAAAAAAATATTAAGAACAAAACCTGAAAACTAAAAAAGGATGAATGATGAAAACAAAAATAAAGTAAAAATAATAATTGAATTAGTGAACAATAAAAAGCCTCATTTCAGCATGAATTCCTTGCTATTTCTAATTTGAGATGTATTGCTGTCGTTTAGTTGTTTTTTGTAAGTTCATTTTTTCACAATTTTAAACTACTGTTTTAGCAAGATATGCTTTACCATACGTTGTGTGGACGAACGCTGTGCAACATCCTGTAAATTGGAAATCAGGAGACGATTGTCATATCACGGACGAGTTTATGATATTCATTAATATTTACGTTAAGAATTCGCCATTGAAAATTGTCCCTTTTTACAGTAATGAGGAACCTCCAAATGGGACAAAGAAGTCCCTAACAAATGGTTATGTTTTAAGATTTCCACTTCGTAATCGTTAATGGAATAAAATACAACAGTTTTATGAAAATTATGTTAAGTACCCTACAGGGATATGGTTGAAAATCCCAAACGGAGATAATATTTTTAAAACCTTTTGTCTAGGACAGAAAGAAACTCCATATGGCACTTTGCAATAAGGCCGAAACAGTAATGATTCAGAAGCGACTTTCCGCTCTGATGACAAACATTCTGTACCATTTTACGCTCAAAAAGAACTTTCCGGTGCGCATTTGCTAGTTTTTGCCTTCGCGGAAACTCAAACAGAATGCTTTAGAACTTCAGACATAAGCCACGAGCATAATTTCATCAGAGCAACTTTAAACATACATCAAATGTTTGTTTGGGTGGGAGTCGGTTGGGGTTGGGGGTTGGGGTTTTATTACGCTAGGTCGGAAATTCCATCCCTTTAAGTATGGAATTAAACCTTAATTGCAGGTTTTTCGCATTGGAGCAGGAGGCGACTCTGAAGAGGCGGAGTCTTGCTAAGAATACTTAAACCCTTTGAAAAAGTCAAGAACTTCAGACTCATGTGGTGTTTCTGTCAATGTTTACAGAGCAACGAGAACATCTATCGTTCTCTGTCTATCTCTTTGTGTCTGTCTTTCTTTCTCTATCTGGATATTTGTTGTTGGGGAATGAAATTATTCAATACCAGATCATAGTAATTTTGAAGCCTAAAGGAAAGATTACTACTGCAATAATATAGTTTAAGTTGATGATAGATAAAACGAAGCAGAGAATGCAGTGAGATTGGTATTAGGAGCTTTGGCTCTGAGAGAGAGAGAGAGAGAGAGAGAGAGAGAGAGAGAGAGAGAGAGAGAGAGAGAGAGAGAGAGGAAAAGTTAGAAAACTATAGAATAAACCCCTCCCCACTCCCCCCCAACATCCCAGGCTACCAAAGGCTTTACTCACATACAAGTATTGAAGGTGGTGGTTGTGAAAGTATATGGGGTAATGGCAAAAATGGTAATTGTAAAGTATGATTGACGTTTGACGTTCGAAGTGTAGGTAGCAGCGGTCTGATAATAAAGGTAATAAAGGATAAATAATAAGGAAAAGTAAAACGCAAATATTTCATTGGAATTAAAGGTTCAAGGAATATCTATGTTCGTGGGGGATTTATAAAGATTAATTATTTGTCAGAGCAAAGTAAAATTTAAAGAAAAATAATCATAGCAACAAAGGAGGTCAAAGCTCTAAAAACTGTTTGAAATGAAAAATATTTCTTTTAGGAAAAGCAAAAAGCAAGTAAAAAATACATACACACACATTATATATTTATACAGTATGTATATATATATATATATATATAATATATATATATATATGTATATATATATATATATATATATATATATATATATATATATATATATATATATATATATATATAGGATAAAAACTAAAAGAAAATTTTAACAGGTAAAGAAAATAAAAGTCCCAATAGCGATTTTTGAAGGTTAAGATTACACTTCCATAAAAATTAAGCCGGTGGGGAGCCTAAAATGGCATTATAAACTTGCTACTTCATTTAATAACACACTTCTCTCCATTTTACAGCATGTAACCTGTAGTTCCTTCTGAAACATTTCTTACACCTTTCCTTTATAAAAGCCATTTACATCCTCAACAAGAAATAAGGATAAAGATACTTTTGAGTAAATTAAAAGATCCAAGCGGAATTTATATTAATGTCTCAAACAAAGGTTTAACGATTGAATATGTTTTTTCTGTCAAAATTCGTATTTAGAAGAGAAAGTCAGAAGTTAATAGTACTTGAAAGCAAAATAAATCAAACTAAAACAAAAACAAAAATCCCGCAAAAATTGTTCTTATAAAAATGAAAATCCCTCAGAGAAATTCGGACATTTTTTCGACAACAAACCCACCGGCGAAATTGAAAGCTTAGAAAAGATTTTCTGAGCCATAATCATAAAAAGCAAATGGAGTAAAGGAATAACTGATAAAAAAAAAAGTTCCTTTAGCCCAGGCAACGGGGAATAGGACATCCCGAAAGCAAAGCTAATTTGTCCCCGAAGGAATGAGATGTGCAAATATTTAGGAAGCTCTGGCGAAGATAGGAAGGCTAACAGTGACAGTGACTGACAGATGTAGACAGCAGGGTCGGACAGATCGATGTATCGAACACAAGAGAGATAAGCTGAGGAGTTAAAGCTCATGGCTCAAAATATTGACAGATGGGTAAATTATAGGGGAGGAAGATAATAAAATGGGTGATGTTTAATGGAGTAGCCAGGTGAAAAACTAATATATTGGTTTATAAAGCAGACATTGAAGAGTGGCGAAATAATGGATAAGTGTACGGGTCAAAAATACACAAGTAGAGAAACCAGAGGAATTTTGTCACGAAATAAAAAAGATAGTTTTTAATTAAAATAAGATACTTAGATTTACTTCTTAACAGAAACCATCAGCGGCTAAATAGTAATATAACTGCTTGAAAAGTGAGTCAGAAGAACGTGGCTAATCAGGAAGTAACAAAGATACAGTTTCTAATTGAAGAAAAATATTTAGATTTGCTTCTTAAAAGAAACCATAAGCAGCTAAATGGTAATATAACTACATAAAAAGTAAGTCAGAAGAATGTGGTTTAACCACACTACTCTCTCTCCCTCTCTCTCTCTGTCTCTCTCTCTCTCTCTCTCTGTCTCTCTTAATGTCTCTTATCCTGAGTCTATTTACCTTCATTAAGCATTTCGTTGAATTCTGCCTGCGGTAGGTTGGCGTACTTCCCTTTCACCCCAACCCCCACCCCCACCCCAACCCTTACACCAACTCCTCCCTTTTCCTCGCCATTACCCCAACCTCCCACGCAAATATGAGTTGTGTCTGGGGGTAAACATGTCTCTTGCGCCTTCTGGCTGAGCGTGGTGTTATGTGCCTACGATTCAGTCGAGGACTTGTTTGCCTACGTGCGTGCGTTCGTGCTTTTGTAAGCTCTAAAAATGATACTTTAAATGAAACGAATAAAAGCACTGAATGAGAAACTCAGATAAAGATCGATTGATAATTGATGCTCAAATAAAGAAAGTATGATTTTATTTGAAAAAAGTTAATAATCACTTTTATTACCGAAGGAAAGAGAACGCGAAATCGTTAGAATCGAGCGTTTGTTTTCGAATGTTGTAGAAGATATTGCGCGAGTAGAGAAGGGGATCTGGCGGTAGGTAGAGAGATAGATAGATAGATAGATAGATAGATAGATAGATCCAGGGTTGTTTTGAGAGAAGTGGTAGATTGAGGGAGATACCGAAGAGAGAAAACACGGTCGCAGGGGACGGAGTGTATATTGCTTCTTTCCTATATTGCCTCTCTCCTATTTTGCCTCTTTCTTATATTGCTTCTTCCCGTGTTTCCTTCTTATTCCTTTCTTCTGTAGGATTTTATTGTTAGTGATTATTTAGTTTTATGTGTTCTCATTATCTGGTTCATTCTTTTCATTTGATTTTAGTGATTCTTTCATTTTTTTAAATAATGCCATCTACTCTTAATGTATTAACATATTTTATGAGGTCTCTCTCTTTTTTCCCTCTCTCTCTCTCTCTCTATACATATATTTTATATATATATATATATATATATATATATATATATATATATATATATATATATATATATAATTTGTCATTCTGTTATTGCTGAGAGAGAGAGAGAGAGAGAGAGAGAGAGAGAGAGAGACAGACGGAGAGAGAGAGAGAGAATGTCGGCGAGAGCGCAAGTACGGAATAAAAGTAATTTCCGGTAACTTCCGCTAGGTAAACATCGAGGCGACATATCCTAATATTGACCAAAGGATTCACTAATGACAGAGGCACAAAAGGGCCACATCTCTCTCTCTCTCTCTCTCTCTCTCTCTCTCTCTCTCTCTCTCTCTCTCTGAAATTGACCCTCCACTCTGAGCACTTTCCGGAAGGATGTGTGCTTAGGGGATGGGCGTGGTTCGGGACAGTATATTACGAGGGAGTAAGATGATACTGGGAGATTCAGGGAAACTCGTGAACAAGTCCTCTTGGTCGAGTTATTTCATTGACGATGCGGTTCTGGGCAAGTTTCGCATTAGATTAACTTCAGAAACAAAGACGAGAGGGTTGGGCTCCATGTCTACTTCCTTGACTACTAATACAACTGCTACTGTTATTTTGTTTTTATTGGTGGCCTGAAGGTATGATTTATCTTGTGACTTTATGGACTTTCTACAAATTGTCATTGCCACTTACACTAATCTTGCAAGCTACTACTATTGTTGCCATTACTACTTGCTTTTCATATTAGTTTTTATCATAAGTTGGTCTTTGAAATAATTAGAATACTTGACGGACTGTCATGTTCAAAGCACTACCTATGTATTCCCATATGTGATAAACTATTATTATAATACTTCCTGAGAAAACATATTTTGTTATCAAAATATGTTTTCTCAGGAAGTATTATAATAATAGTTTATTTTATGAAATAATTCGAGTGCGGTATCTTTGGTAATTTTCAGTTACGTTAACATGAAAATTTTAAAAAATCATCCGTTTCTCATGTATAGATTTACATGTAAGAATACAAGTCCTGATTTTCGTTAGATTTGTGGAGCAAGTTATTTCTGGATTCTAAGTTTCGAGGTCTTTACCCGAAATAATAAATACTTTGGTTAACTTGTTTTATTCCAAAACATAAAATGACGTTTTACATGATTATATAATTAGTATGAACTATGAATTATAGGATATATTTAAAGATGGTCTTTCTGGGCTTTAAGTTAACATAAGTATGAGTGTTAACAAATGAAACAACAAAATATTTGTAGATTTAATTAATGCAGTTGTTTGTTGAATTAATACAGTTGGTTGTTATTCAATGCATTAACGCTTTTAAATAAATGAGTTACAGTAAAAGGCGTTAACATTACACAATTCCATCAACATTGCCATCAACACAACGTCAATTCTGAAATATTATTATTTGATTAATGCAACTTTTTATTGAGTACAAGAAAACATTTCCAAATGCTTCAGCTTTTCATTTCAAATATTTCAAATAAATGGGATACAGTAAAAGTTGTTAACATTACACATTTCCATCAACATTACCATTAACGCGACCTCAACCTTTGCAGCAGTTCGTGTTCAATTCTGAAATATTACCATCTTTATTGAGAGAGTAAATTCACCGAGCATGGTCTCCTTCCTTCATTCTGCAGTGACAACACATAATCATTATTATTACAGTCATTATTAATATCTGTTGCCCCTCTAGAACTTACCCTTTTATCCCCCCAGGGACGACAACCTTTCATGCAGGACTTCACGTCTTCGTCGGACGTCAGAAGTCAACGGGGTTTTTCACGCCCTTTGGTCGAGGGGTAATTGATTAATTAAATTAATTGCATTACGGAGCATTTTTATGGTAGAAGGATGCGTAATGCGGGAGGTAATTAATGACGATCCTCGACTGTAATGAGCTCGTGTGATAGGAGTTAATTGCAAGCTTACGCAGTCTGTTCTTTTGTCTCTGGAGGAAATGAAAGGCGTTGATTAATGTTCGCTCGTGTCTACTCGGGGGGATGAAACCGTCTGTACCGCGAGGTAGGATGGCAGGATGGGGTGAAGTACGAGGAACGCCTGGATAGGATTCGGTAATATTACAGTGGATTTGTAATAGTTCTAGCTGTATTTTCCAGTGTAGGAATCTGTAGTAACTCGTGCTTCAAGCGTTGCAAAATAGTGTAGGAATGTTATGATACCTGACGCGAAGGCTATATTGTCCTTCAAATAGGTTGGATATCGGTTTTATATAACATTATTCTTCACGTTTCTTTTGTTTAATTTAATTGTGAAAACAAACTACAGAAGTCTTTCAAGTACTTAACTTTGAACTTATACTGCGTTTATTATCATGCTGTGGAACATTAGAAATACACTTTTGCTTAATTAGTTGTCGGAAAATAAGGTTCTACTTATTTTATTTTCAGAAACGCTCATACATACATATTTACCGTATATATATATACACACACATATATGCATGTGTATGTGTTTGTGTATGTGAGTAAAAATTTGATCTTATTTCTGTAATAAAATTAAGTTGAGTATACAATGTATATTTCATTGCATATAACTTCTTCGATTCAGTCCGTATTAACGTTTCCGGTTGAATGCTAAAATGACAAAAAATTATTTAAGACGTCAGTGATTGTACATAATAATGATGATATATTTGTTTCTTTACTAGAAAACACTGCTGTCATTATTTTTTTGTATACCAGACCTCATTCCAGAATACCTTTGTATTCAGTATCTGTGATCCTTGTATATTTGATTGTGTGTGTGTGTGTGTGTGTGTGTATGAGAGAGAGAGAGAGAGAGAGAGAGAGAGAGAGTGAGAGAGAGAGATTTCGATTGCTTCTATATATCGCTTTTCTTTCTCCATTGACAGCTTTATCCTGTCTCGTGGGAATTTCGTTCAGAAATCAACCTTCCCCTTCCCCCGTTCTTTACTGGTTTCCCTGTCTATTTCTCCGCGGTCTTTTTTTTTTCTACTTCCTGGTGTCTTTGCGAAGTCAAAAAGAAGAGTTTGGAGTGAGGTTAATAAGAGTCATTTTCTTGTCACGCCAGAGAGAAATGGTAGAAATGACTACGCATTTTCTCCTCGCGTCCTCTAGATAGTCGCGTTTCCGGCGTGGGGAAATGACTTCAGGAGTATGCTCCAGGTCCTGTTCTCACTCCCTCATTTTCCAGTCCATCCCGCCGCCTTCGACTCCTACCGCTCTCGTTTAACTCTCTCTCTCAACATTTGCAACAACACCACCCCCCAACCCCTATCATCTCTCCCCAACCTCCATCCTTTCCATCCAGCCTGTCAATATCCTCAGTCATCTGGAAACCTTACATTTTTCACAGAGAATAATGATACAGTCCCGAACTACTTTCGGGCCACTGCTGTTGAACGGTGAATACCCCTTCTGCCCTGTGACTGAATTACACCGTTGCAAGGATTTGGCAAATTAGCCGGGCGTAAAGCCTAAATGTGCGAGCGCGCCTTCCTATGGTTTTGGACGCGAATTGCAGATCGTTCACCGCTTCCAGCTCATATCCATTCCATATTATCCCGGATTCTACGACGCATTTGTTGGATATCAGTGACGGCTATATGTTCATTTAGGCGCATAATTTAAAGGAAACTTCTCCCATTCGCCCGCCTGCCGAAACTCCCGTCAAATATCTGATGTAAATATTTTTTTCCCGTCTAAAACTTTTCCTGCCATTAGGGTTAGGCGCCTCGTGTGCGCAGCCTTGTCCGTTGTGCCAGTGTTTCCTGGTTTACCGTCCGTGCGTCTTTTTATCACCGTCCGTCTTGCTCATGTGCGTGTTTCTGGCGTATATTTCCTGCATTTATCACCAGGCTTCTCTCTTCCCATTTGTAATCCGTTTTGTTGATAGTTACGGTGGGAGTGCTAGTTTTACGAACTAGTAACTGAAAAAGTTGCAATTTATCTTCTACTTTAGCCTCCGACTTACCAGAGTCACGATATTTTTAAAAATACAATTGCATTCCGAATACCATTATATACAACACACACATGTGTGTTGGTGTACATATGTAGTCGAGTGATCCATTCAGTGTTTGTAGCTTGTAAACAGCCATCAGGCATGCTTGCTGCATTAATATGTACGTAATTAATGAAGAATATTCATTGCCCCACGCAGAATATACTAGGTTACGCAGTTAGGGATAGTAGTCCATAATGTTACAAGGAATTACAAGGATTAGGATGTCCCAAAGACTTTTTAGTTCATCCGAGGAGACATCATGTGCTCACTTATTTTTAGGAGCAGGCTTTACTGTTCATTCACAGAGTTCTAATGATTTCGTCTAGCTTTCTTTTAAACTCTTCCACAGTGTTGCTGTTGACAACTTCCGGTGGCAGTTTATTCCATGTGTCACATATCTTGTATGTGAAGAAGTTCCCACAATGAGATGTGTTGTATCTCTTCAGTTCTAGTTTCCATCCACTATTTCTCGTCTGGTTTCCGTTTAACGTGAAGAGGTTACTGTCTACTTTTGTTATACCTTTCAGTATTTTGAATGTTTCTGTTAGTTGTCCTCGTAATCGTCGTGTTTCTAAGCCATACATGTTCAGATTCTCTAGTCGTCTTTGGTAACCTATTTGCCTGATGGATGGAATTAAGTTTGTGGCTCTTGTTTGTACCCCTTCTAATCTATTTATGTCCTTTCTTAGTACTGGTGACCAAAACTGGACTGCATATTCAAGATGAGGTCTAACTATGGATGTGTAGAGCTGCAGCACCGTTTCCTTGTTTCTTACTAATATATTCTTATTTTCTTGACCGCAATACGAGAAACCCAGTTTTATTTCCATGAGAGAGAGAGAGAGAGAGAGAGAGAGAGAGAGAGAGAGAGAAGGGGGAGGGGTTTAGGTGTTTGGTGAAAGTCCTCGGCATGACATGGGTATATCTCATAATTTTACTTTGGTAGACGTTCAGACTTCCCCTCACGTACGTATAAAAACGACCTCTCTGAAGTATCACGTGGCATTATGAGTTGAGATTTTTTTTTTTACCGTGGAAACAAACACATATGAATGAAAGGGCTTATTTTTATTTGCGTGTGAGAGCACGTTTCAGTGTAGAGGTATTTTAGGTTTCTGTTTCAGAAGGAGGGTGTCTGTGTATATGTGTTAGTGTATGCGTTGAATTTGACAGCTGGTTATTTGTGTATATGCAAACTTTAACAAAGGAACCTAAAGGCAACGAGACAGATATTCAAACAGACAGTTTGGCATCTTAATGTTATTAAATAAAAAGGTGTTTAAGTACTTTTTATGTCGATTTTTCTCAATATCCCTTTGTTTATGAGCCATGCCATATTGCGAGACAGCCAATACAAGATTAATTCACTGCGTGTGCGAGTTGCGCGTTGCGTGTCCCTCATTAACCAGCCGTGTGTCTGTCCAAATAACAATCGCCATAATCTCTGTTATTATTACATCCATAATCACCTCAGTTACAAGAACTAAAACCCCTGGAAGGACGTGCAGATAAAGAAGTCTGAGCACGTGCGCCTACGTGTTGGGGGCCGCTTAAATTTGTACGTTTGTGTGCGTGTTTGAGTGCTGTTAAGTAGGAGCGCTCGCGCTCGATGGAGATTCTCCCTTCCTCCCCCCACCCCCCTTACAGGATTCCTCTCCCTTCCCTACCTTTCCCTTTATTAATCTCTTCGGCTGGGTTGGGGGGCGGGTGTTCATGGAGAGGAGTCTGTACTTTCGTGTCTGACCGGCATGAAACGCCTATCGAAACGGCAAACATTAAATGTGGTACGTATTTTCGGTAATAGTTGTCACGTCTCCAGATCTGCTGTGTGTTTGGTGTTCTTGTCCTTCCCACCCCATCCCATTATATTTCTTTCTGGTGGTGTGGGCGAAAGGTGGGAGGGAGGGATGGTTGTGGATTGGGACTGGGAGAAGGTGTGTCTGGAGGCAGAATCAGACGTGAAGCCGGCGTGGATTGATGGAATGGTAGATCAATGGGACACGATGTTGCTAGTATGACAAAGTTGATGTAAGGTTGTATTTATAAATGCATGTATACTTACAGTACTGTGGTACGGAATTCCTGTGGGTACTGGAATTTCCATATGCACTTGAAAGTAAATGTGAATAACATTTTTGAGTTATTTGAAATATTAATGTTTAAATTCATAAGTTGAGAAGTAGCTACAATGAAGTGATAATGGAAAATGAAGGCAAGATAGTGAGCTTTCGATATCATAGAAGAGAGATTGTGAGTAAACTGAAAATTTTGAAAATAATGAGATTGCAAAGATAGGAAGAAAAAAAACCCACATTGAATGGGGGATGTGGGAAGGTCTTTACAGTAGGAGGAAATGTACAAGGTCTTAGGAAACTTAAAACGATACATTATTTATTCCGGGGTTACGCCCCAGGGCCGTGCTCTTTGGAAGGGAATGCCCTTTTGGGTATGCCCTCCGGGGGATCTACAGGGATGCTGAACGCCGTTTGGGATGAGGTTAGACTGAAGGTGATTATTACTCGATGCCCCCATAGGCCCCAAATAGGGGTGCTGGTCGAAAGACAATGAGTTGTAGGCCTTTATGACTCATGTTTCTAAGAGAGGGAGGCAGATGTGGTCTAGCCTGTTCCATGGCCTTACATAGGCCTCTTATTAGGCCTCCTTTAAAATGCCGTTGCCCGTTATTACGGAATCAACCCCTATTAGCCTTTACCGTAGAGTTGCGATTCCCTTAGCTGCTCCCAAGACATGTCATATTTGAAAATCTTAAAAGATATATTCCTTCTAGTGCTAGGCGCCACTTCTTAAGATCATGACCTGGAAGCGAAGTGTAATGGTGGTTTTCACTTCATCACTCTATCGTTTGGATCACTTCTAGTGACTCTCGCCTTAAAGGTAAAATTCCTGTCATCTCTTAAATCAATATGTAGACATACAAACGATGGAAAGTTGTGCTCAAGTCTATCTCCTGATCTATAAGGCTCATCACGAACATGCTCTAAAAGGAATATTAGGCCTTGTTACCATTAGCGGCAGTGCGGAAGGGTCGTTGACAGCCCGGTTTACAAGGAAATGTCGTTCTTATCGACCTCTGCTCGCTCATCTTTCAGAGAATAGTCTACGAAGATCATGGATGTTTTAGGCTAGAGTTTCATAAACCTGCAAAGTAATTCGTTTGCTTCAGTCCTAAAGTAGCGGAAATATTTTTCGTTTCTCTCAGGTATAGTTTGCCTTGCAAATGTATTTACACAGTTGCTCTTGACCTTTGTATTTGTTGTTGCATTGTAATGTCCTTGGTGTTTGTTGTCAGTGTTCTAATATGAGGCTATCACAGGAATTTTATGCCTTTGCATTACGTTGTTTTGTTTAATTAGTCTTATGTTTATTTACTCGTACGGTATTGTCATGGTAATGAAAGTTACACGTTCGTCAGTATTTAATTCAGTGATTACTTCCCTGGAATATTATACGCAAATGTTCAGGGTGAGGCATTACGGTGTTTTCATTTAAACGGCAGTTTTAATCAATGTGTTTCACATTTTTCACTGTTCGACCCGTTCTTGTAACATACTGCTTCAGATTTTGAGAAAATAGTTAGCGTAATCTTGATAACATTGTTGTAGTATATCATGGTTAATCTGAGCTTCTGGAATTTAGTATAACATTACCATCGCATAAATAAAAAAAAAGTATTATTTTTGTACCAGTAACGTTGTATTATATACAGTGCGTTTGAAGTTGATAAGACTGTGCTTCATGCAGTGCGCCATTTACAAATACGATTTTTTTTATTACATATGCACTTCTAACAAATGAGGCCTATTATTTTTCAGAATGTACCCTTTGCAGATAAAGTCGAGTATTTATGCATAGCTTTACAAACAAATGAAGGCTAGCGTTTATTAAATCTAAAAAATGAGGACTTGTAATTATGTAGCACATGTACCAGTCCTTTCTTTGTTTAAATCTCCAGCTGAAACACCTTAAGAACAGTCGACAAACTAAAAACCCAGGAGGGGTCCAGAAGGGAATCAGCCTGCAAATAGAGACCAGTTAAATTAAGAGGTGATAAATAATTAAATATAAGGGAATATTGGCCCAGAAAAGACATGATAAAGTGCTTAGATACGAAGTGCGAAATGCATCTGGTAAATCAAATAGCAATCCTTTACGTAGGTCAAAAGTTCACAGTCTCCTAGGTCGAGTCTTTGCCCAGTACTACGAGATGGTAAAAGTTTTCAGAAAAAGGCTTTCTGTGTAGTTATACTCTGACATGAATCAGTAGGGATACAACCCATATGGTAATAAATACACAATATGATTGGCATAAGCTTGTAAAACTGGTACTTCAAAACGGTAATTGAGAACAGACTGCAATGACTTTAGAGTCACCGTAATTCATTTTCAAAATTTTTTAATCTACTGAGATTTAGTTATATTTTCATGTGGACCCAATTTGATGTAAAGTTTTGTTTTAAATTATGCCAGAATGCTTAAATAATTAGTTTTCTAATGGCATATAATTTTGCATACTGCTGACTAATTCTAGGTGTCTAAACATATGATCAAGGACATATATTTAGAACAATCACTCCTCACTTACGGAAGTACTTGTTTTACACCCACTCGTACAACCAACAGTACCTTAATTTGAAGCCATAGATAAGTCAAGAAATATTCAAATAAGAAAGAAAACTCAGGGAGATATCAGTGCACTTTAAGACCGAGATGCCAGGTTAACTGCCATGAGTTAAAGGGGACAGATGTATGTGTCTTCCGTGTTATGACTGTCACTAACCTTCCATCCGCACCAGTTGATTAACTCCCTAGTTGCTATGGCTTTAGTACCAGTTGTTGGTACTGCTTGAGAGTGGAATGAGCACCATAAACTTTCCAAAACAGGACACAATTGGGAATAATAGCAATGTCGTTATAGACATAGGCAGAGAATCGGGTGAATTGATATCGTAGGGAGAGACACGATATCAATGGATATAGAACACACTGAATTTTGTGGAGAGGGGAGACTAGACTGGCTGACCCCACAGAAGATGGGATAAAGGTTGTACGATGAAGAAGGTTACCAGTTGAGTCATACCTGTTGTTATTCAATCTTTCATTTGGAAGTAGTTTTACCGAGACTTCCTGATCTCTCTGAACGGTTATTGAAGAAAGGTCACATGTACCCATCTTCCCAGTTAGAGCCAGTTGGTCTATGCATGAGACACAATTTCTTTGCAGAAACGTTATAAGATTTCAAGCATATGCAGACGCTCGAAAGAGAAAGACACGAAAATATACTCAGGTTAGTGTAACTGAACGCTTACAAGCTTGGAAACACGGATCGTACCAACATCAACAAATACAAAAAACTCGAGAATACAAGAACAGCAGGTTTTCAGCCTGAAGCTCCCATGTCAGTGGCTAATTCAGGCGAGGAATACTGCTGGAAAAGCATTCTAATGGCAGGTCAAAAGGTGCAAAGGACAGAGGACGGAGGGAGACAAGGAACTTCCACTAGTGATGGGGAAAGTCATGCACACTGTTAAAATTCATTGCCAGTTTCATCATCTGCTCAGTCAGATTTCACTACCATTGGTAGAGGCTAAGGAACAAGTAAGAATAAAAGGTTTGCAACTCTGACCACAAGTAAAAACAAAAGTTTTGCAGCTCCAAGCACAAGTAAAAATAAAAGGTTCGCAGTAACTTGTATGAAAACACGCTTAAACAAAATAGCTAAGTGGGGAGAAAGAAGGAAACAAAATGGGCATAGGAAAATTCTGTCGAATCCCGTCTTAAGATCACAAACGAATTTTCTCAGGACTATTTCTTGATGTTCTTCGAACACTCCATCACAGTGTAACTTGGAACCGTAGGAACACCTGCCACCCTCTCACATCCAAGAATTGTGGATAACCCCAAGAAATGGTGGGCAGTCACCAGCCTTGCCTATAGCTTGCAGGAATGTCACCAGGGTTGATGTTCATCTGTTCTATCGGTCCTGAGGACCATAAGACAGGATTGCTGCATAATATAACGTCTGGTAAAATCTGTCAGTTAGGCGTTTTGATAGCATGAAATAGAGCTACTATAATTTTTATTTTGTCTGGCAGGATAGTGCAGATTATCAACTTTTTTGCCCTGTTAAGGCCACACACTAAACGCAGAAATGTTTCAGTTTTTCTTCGTTGATGGGAAATAATTGATATATCACTAACTGAAGGAGACATTAATGAAGGTCATGAGTTCAACTGTTTTTGCGGCATGTATTTTTGAAGAGCACATCTAGCTTATAAGTGTTCTATTAATCCATCATGTTAAAAATAAAAAATAAAAAAGTCTAGTATTTATGCAACACTGATATAACAATCAAGTATTATTGCAGTCCACTTTTAAAGAACGCGATCAGAAACAGTTGATATTTAGTTTTTATCAACCTGCCTCTTAACACGTGAGGTTTAGTGTTTTTGTAGCGTTCCTCTGATAAATGAAGTCGAGTATTTATAAGCATGTCTTTAACTGTTGAGTTTTAGTTCCATCTACGGCACCTCTAACATGTTTTGTCTAATATTTATTGAAAGCTTCAGTAGCATACAACGTTTAGTAGGTCATGTAGCTTATCTTACAGATAAGGTTTAAAACTTATATAGCTTTCCTTTGCCAAATGAGGTTTGGTATTTTTATGGAGCATCTCAAACAATAAAGGTCTTGTTTGTGCAGTATGCTTATGGTAGATGAGTTCTAATATTTATCGAACCCTCAAGGAACAAATGAGCTCAATATTTTACCAGCCTGGCTCCAACAGGTAAGGCCCAATATTTATGCAATGTACCTCAATCAGATGAAGTCAGATATTTAATGAGCATGTCTGTAACCAATGAACTTGAATAGTTTTACAGTGTGCATCTCACAAATAAAGTCTAGTTTTTGCTGCAACGTGCCTTTACTAAATGAAGTGTAGTATTTATTGATCTCGCTTGTTACAAATGCTGTTTAAAAACTTTTCAGTGTACCTCTCACAGATGCAGCCTAGTTTTTATGCATCTGTCTCTAACGAATGAGGTCTGCTTTTTATG
>NC_089745.1:47926493-47928993 GCF_040412425.1 Macrobrachium rosenbergii
ATTCTTTTGAGCTCTCTTTTCGGGGATTTTTCCTCAAAAGGTCGGGGCACGTCGGTTATTTAATAGCGCGTATAATGTTTTTTGTTTTCTTTTCTTGCATTTTTAATAATTTTCTTTTGGAACAGTTTCTTTCCGTCACATTTTCATTTTCTCAACATTTTTCTTTTGCTATTTTAATATTCATGCTTGAATTTCGCCCTCTTTTTTGTTATAACTTTGACTTGCTTTTTGTTTCTCAGACATTCTCTCTGTCCACGTTAGGGCTTAATACACCCTTAAATTCTTCATTTCTCAAGCTTGTACAGAACTATAAATAGAATTTAAATAGTAGTTTATTACATATCCTTTACTTAGTTTCTCTTCAGCTGTTAAATTTCATTTCTGTGAATTTATTATTATTATTATTATTATTATTATTATTATTATTATTATTATTATTATTATTATTATTATTATTATTATTATTATTATTATTATTATTATTATTATTATTATTATTATTATTATTATTTACGCACCGACAAAGTCCTATGAACTTTAGTTGCTCCCCGTCCGTCTGCCCTTACGTCTGTCCGTCAGAGTACCTGTCACACTTACCTTGTTAGTGCAACTATTCCTTCATGGTTGAAGGGATTGCAGTTAGGCTTGGTTCAAAGGTAGACAATCATGCATAGAAGTACATGGTAAGAAGTCACCCGTCAGTCCGTCTGATCTCGTAATTCAGAATTCTCTAATTGGGGTTGCTCTTATGCGAAGTTGGTTGGGTCAGTAGAGACGTTTATTGCTTTAGTAGGATTCCTAGATTGTTTGTTATTATTATTATATTACTTTCCTGATGATAGGCGAACAGTTTTAATGAGTGAGCCTAGCTACCAACAAGCTCTCTAAAAGTGGATCCCCTTACTGTTCAAGGATATGTAGAAAAAACTTAAGGGGAGTAAAGCAGTTTTAAAAATAGGTCGTAATTCTAGGAAAACACTTCTCTCTCAGTGATAGAAATTATAATTAAAGGATTATTTATCAGTGAGTACGTGTTATGGTTGGATGTAATTTATTTTTGATATATTTATATTTGTTTGATGAACTTTCTTAAAAAAATAATGATTTTTACAATAATACGTACGATTCATAAAAGAGAGCAATAATTAGTATTGTTCTTTAGTTCCATGGCATTTCATAGGAAAAACGATTTGTGAATAAGAACAATCTGAATTAATGGGATTCCTTCTCAAGTTACCACGTTCCATGAATCTATCCCATTGATGTTGTAAAAATATAGGCAGTATAAAATTTCAATATTTTGATGAAATGTCATCCAGTTCCGAGGGCGTATTGTTATGGTGTTTGTATATGAAAAACTGAAATTATTTTTATCGAAGAACAGGCGATAGGGCTAGTTTCAACAGCATGAAGGCGAAAGGAAAGAGCTAAAGAAAGAAGTATTACAAGAATTGATGGCGTCGCTGATGGTTTTTATTAACGATTATTGAAATGAAACCGAGGTTGGAAACCTCTTTTGAATATTTTTGTCAATTTGCTTTATAAATAAATTTCTGTACAAAAGTGTAAACCAACCTCTATTAATAATTCCTAATTATTATTTAGCCATTTCTAACCATTTATTTTCCAAAATGAAAGCCTGAAGAACTTATTTTTGGCTATATATAGACCACAGTTGCTGAGGGGGATAAATAATTGAGTATTTTCATTTCAATTACATTTCTAATCAGCAAAGGTGATGAAGAATGAAAACCAGGTGAGTGTGATGGTTGGAAGAAATAGAAATTTTAATGCTGGAGAACTTAAACCATATGAGTGTGATAGGAGAAAGAAATGAAAATAGAGATTCTGGAGACTTATAAACAGATGAGTGTAATAGGAGAAAGAAACAGAAATAGAGATTCTGGGAAATTAAAAACAGATGAGTGTGATAGGAGAAAGAAATAGAAATACAGTTGAGTGTGACATGGAAAAAACAATAGAAATAGAAATTCTGGAGAAAAACGTGCTTAAAGTAAATAAAATACATTAAAAGCACAAAATATGAAGTGTGCAGATAAAGAGGAGGCAAGTTCAACATTCATTGCATTTCGCTGAGACTAAAACACAAAGAACGTTAGTTTGAATTGAAATACAGCATTGAATGCATAGAGATAAACGATATCAAATGATAAAAAGAGAAATTTGAGAGATTTGTTGCTGATAAGCAGATACTCGAGATCGAATGGAAGGGAAAATGAAGCCAGTTAATTGCGTGGGGTTAAAAAGGGTAATGCAAGCGCGGAGGGAAGCCTGAATATTTTAAGGTACTCAGAAATAATGAATATTTCAGAAAGAGTGGAGAAGAGGAAAACAACAGCGAGCACGTAGAAAGGGGATAATAATAATAATAAAAGAAAAGATATAGGTAAATAAAGAAATTAATTCCTTGAAACGAGGGTATATAATACACCCGGTTTAGCACCAGCACCTTTATGTGATAGATTATGATACGCAGTCT
>NC_089745.1:47931493-47933993 GCF_040412425.1 Macrobrachium rosenbergii
GATTTTTGTGGTCTATGCACACATTTCATCTTTATATTTTGCAAGAACATAGGAGACCCTAAGGTGCCGGAGGCCCACATAACCCTTTGGCCATCTCCTCCAGGAAAAATTCTCCTGGTGTTGGAAACATTCGTGCCGCCCTCTGCCATGTATGTCTGTGCACACGCAAATGTAAAAGAACGAGGGGAACCTTTCTTTTATTTATTTTTTTACAGGCGAACAGTAAGATTTCCCTTTCCCCTTTTTTTTTTTATTCTGTTTTCTTTTGTAATCCGTACTCGCATTTCTTTGCGTGTGGGGAGTGAGGTTTGTATCACTTTCTTTTTATTTGCATATTGATTCTCGTCGGATGTTCCTGCAAAAATCAATTTTTTTTGTTTCTTATAATAAAAAAATTCCAGAATAACGCAACTTTAGGATTAGTCTTACTTTTACTAATAGCAGCAAGACAATTTACATTTTTCATCCTTGTAATATTCAAATAACAGATTTTTCTCTTTCCTCTTCTTTTAACATTTTATTGACAGCATTCAATAGTGAGACAAGAAGAAATCTACAGCGAAATTCATCTTCCGTTATCGGTAACAACTGGGGCGACATTTTTGTAGTTCATTCAATTTTGTTGACGTTTAGTTGAGTTATTTTGGATTTATTCAGAGGTCTTTGGAGAATTTAATTTATTTTGTATCTTCTTTAGGCATGATCAGTTTTGGAAAAGAGATTGTCGATTGCACAATAATGCAGTTGCAAATTTATTTCCATATAATTATTTTAGTTTAAATTCACCACGTGATTTTATTTACGGGGAAATTGGAGATTTGCACATAGATTTCACGAATTTGATATCAAGATGAAACCATTCACTAATGCTTTTCTTATTTTGTTGTAAACGGAGCCTTCTGCTTGTAAGAATTTTTTTGTGCACTTTGCTTATTTAATGGATTTTTAATAGATAATTTCCTTTAAAGGTAGTAGTGGTAGCCTATTAGTAGTAGTAGTAGTAATAGCAGTAGCAGCAGAAATATGGTTAGTGACATTAGTGGCGGTAGAAACCCAAAATCGTCACTTGTCCACAATGTCTCTTCTGCCATGTCCCAGAATGATTCACGCAGCCCCACACCATATGTTTCCGCCTAAGGCTTTTAGGAGTAACAACCTCGCGTTTCCCTAGGTAATAAACGGTAAATTCAGTCGTCATCACTTCTGCCGTCATTCTACGAATGAGAGGCGTGGCCGCAGATGACCTGGGTCACGTGACGTCGCGCCATTTGTTAACCTTGTCGATGGGGAGACCTCGCCACGATGTCCATCATACGGTCCTTTTTGGGACCCGATGTCCGGGTCTCTTTATTGTGCCATCTATGGTTAATAGGAGGGGGTAGAGAGCTGTCTTCATTTGACATCTGGGTTTCGCGTGGGCGGTTTAGGCCGATCTCTGTCGTGGCGTTTTCTGTTATGGAAGGGAAAGGACAAGGTTAGGTGACGCGCTCTCTCTCTCTCTCTCTCTCTCTCTCTCTCTCTCTCTCTCTCTCTCTCTCTCTCTCTCTCTCTCTCTCTCTCTCTCTCTCTCTTTTAACTTTACATGTGGGTTTTACAGCAGCAGCATTCAAGACAGAATGAAGTTTAAAGTTTTAATCATGAAATTTGTAAAGCTGGATATTTTGCTGTTAACCTGCCTAATTAAAACATCGTCATTGTCATAATTATTATTATTAAGCATACATTTTTATGGAAGATATAAAACGCTTCGAACGTGCCCAGAAAGTATTGTTACAAAGAAAAGCAAGAGCGTTAAGGTGAATGCATAATGTTATTAGTTATTGAAATCAGTGAAATACCATCGATTTTCAGAAACTCGTCATTAAAAGAATGCTGTGATTATGCTGTCCATTAATCAGTTCTCGTTGCCTTTGTTATCGAATATGCCATTTAACCTTATGTTTTATTTTTCTATATAGAAACGAGTTATTATCTCAAGAAGGTTATAAACCCTGTACCTTAAACCTAAATTTGGTGCGAAACATTTTGCCCTCGAGGTTGCGTCTTCGCAGTATTCCGCTCTTGATGATAAGACCGAGTGAGAGAGAGAGAGAGAGAGAGAGAGAGAGAGAGAGAGAGAGAGAGAGAGAGAGAGAGAGAGAGAGGAGATGCTGCACATCCATTGAGGTGGGATTTTTGGCACATGCTAGGTAGAGCCCAGGAAATAGGCTTAAAACTGGGAATTATGAATCCTTGATAATTACTGGGAGGAGGGCTCGGTAATGGCAGGCTGCTTCCATAAATTCTCGTTATATAAATTTATGGTGATGACTCATATTAAGAGGGAAAAGCAGACCATTTTTCTTGCCAATTAATAATGGGAAAAGCATCTGCATAATATTTTTGCATATTATGAATGTGCGTAGATGCCCAGAACTCATCTCTCATGCTATTAAAGGTGGATTTCCTTCGCTCTACGCCGGACTGCTAAGCAGAAGACACCCACCTCGGTTTCCATTAA
>NC_089745.1:47938993-47951493 GCF_040412425.1 Macrobrachium rosenbergii
TGTTTTCTTCCGAGCCAATGAATCATTCTTTGATCGTTTTACCAAGAAAATCCTTAATCCATTTTAGATTCTCAAGAAGACGCTCCTCTTCAGCTTGGAATTTACATTTTCCTCGACGTGACCGTTCTTGTGGCAGACCGCGACACAGAGCGATGTGTAAGGGGAAGATTTCTGGTAGAAAAATGTTTAGCTGTAGGTCAGACATGTGTTTTAACAAGAGGTTAATAGTTGACGACGTCTGAATTTAGTAATCACTGTTTTTCTAAGCATTTGAAATAGATTTAATTAAAGATAGCAGGCACCAGAGGACCTACCACTGTTATATTTATGTTGCATCCTGGTCAGACTTACATCAAACCCTTCTAAATATTAGGAACCAAGTGTGATTCAGAAATGTTTTAGCCCTTCACATATTTTCATTGAGAGGAATGCGGGACTTTGCCATGAGTTCCATTGGAGGTGATATGGATTTGATTTCGTCAAGTGAAGAGCAGCTATTCATTGCTTCATGTATTCATGATCAACGTAAAGATTAAGGATAAACCACAATTCATTGATAAAGAGAACTGTGTCAGATATAATATGTTTTCGTATTAATGTCATACATTGGTTTAGCGGCCTTAGTCTTAGTAATAATAAGGTACAATTGTATTTTCATAATGGTTTCCGAGCCACAGTTGACCAACCCCTGCCTCCTGTCAGTACAACGGATTCCAGTGCTTCTTTTATTGTATATGAAATATTTGTTTACTGCAAAATTATGTATACAACATCACGGTTATTTTGGCTCTCTATCTTCTCTCTCTCGATTGCTTATATTACTCTTTCAGGATATACCCATTATGCCTATATTAACCTAAGCACTAAATTATGTACCTGGTTTTAGTCAGCCGTGGTAAGTCGGAGCCAAAGTGGAGTAGCCTCAGGGCTAGCAAGCATTCATATACTCAGCTCGTTTATGTTTGCACGATTGCTTTCGAGAACGAGCGAGTGCATATTTCAGTTCGTTTTAATGGATTTTTTTTAGTGTCTCATAGCATTATTAAGATTTTCACTATTGCGGCATAATTTCATTAGACTCCCCGTTAATGATTAAATGGATTCACCTGTCTTCTCGAGTTTTTCGACTTTTGTGATGTCATTAAAAGTGACTCTGAAAATATGCCTGGAAATAAATTAGAGGAAACGTTCATCTTTTCAAAAACTAATTTAAATTTCATCAGACTCTAGCGCATTCACTCTGTGTTCGTGATGGGTTTGTATGTGTGTGTGTATATATATATGGGTATATATACAGTATATATATATATATATAGTTATAGATGTACAGTACATGAATTTCAAGTACATACTTGTGTACTTATGTGCGTAAGTATCCATGTTTCGATACTGATAAGTGAATATTAAATGGAATTTTGCCCCTTTAGCTCACCAGAGAAATTTTTACCGTTTTGGAACGTCCTCTTCTGATTACCTTCATTTAAAAAAAATAATACGATTTATTGTCATCATTACCCGATTCCTCTAATAAGTTTTTTTAGACGTTGTATATGTCGTCATCTGCCGCTGTAATCTCCGTCATTAGCGTAATCGCTCGAGTCGTTGCGACGACCGAGATTAATCGAATAATCGGTCATTTTACGTCATGGTTGTTGTTGCCTCTGGTCGTGTTTGCATCACTGCGCCAGATAAGTCTTAAGCAATCAATCAGTTTCAGTTAGTTTACTGTTTACCTTCGGTTTTGTTGTGGAATCTGTGACCAGATTGTTTCAGTGCCTCTTGCTGTGTGTACGTTTCTTTGTTTAGGATTCAACTGTATAATGTAGCCATTATTTAGTGATATTGAAAATTTTTACTTGATCGATCATATGAAAAAGAATTGGCTGCTTCTGAATGATATATATATATATATATATATATATATATATATATATATATATATATATATATATATATATATATATATATTTTATGTTCCTTAGGCGGAAAGCGACCTTTGGGGTGGACGGACCACCGGTAGTGTACTTAGCCTGGCACACTGCTGACAGCACTAAAGGGTCTTTGTAACTACCCTTTCGCCCCCAGCTGTGATGCTTTCTATCTTTTACTTTTCAGCTTTTGCCTTTAGTTTCTGTACATTAATCTGCCCAACGTTTTTAACTTAACCCTACTCCAGTTTTCGCCTTTCATTGCAAAACATATCTTACGGGCAAGCCCTGTCAGTGTCTAACATGGTTCATTTGTTTCATTAAACTATTTCATAAAAACAGATATCCTTACTTCATAAAATTTTGCTTCATAAAATAGTGATTAAATTAATGATGTCCATACATGGTTTATTTCGTGACCCAGAATGAGGTTGGAAAGGACGAAACAAATTTTACCCGTGCACATGATACCGAGGTCATTCATGAAAGTTGATAGTCTTGAGAAAATTGCCCTTTAGTTATTGTCACTGACTTTTATCTGTCTTTTTTTTTTTATTGCAGTTGGGAACTGTCTTTGGCAGAAATGGAAAGTAACTTTTTGTATTGATAATTGATTTTTTATGTGGTCGTAATTACCATTACTATTACATTTTTATTCCTATTGAATTATCATCTTCATAACATTATCATTATCATTATTGTTTTTTTCGCTGTATTATGATTTTTTATTTCTTTGCTGTTGTTTGATTGCTGAACCTTTTATGTGCTTCCTTTTGGAATCAAATGAAGTCAGTTCTCTCTTCCTAGCTTTAGTGATAGAGAGAGAGAGAGAGAGAGAGAGAGAGAGAGAGAGAGAGAGAGAGAGAGAGAGAGAGAGAGAGAGAGAGAGAGAACGTAGACACAATTTTTAATAAGTACAAATGTAAAATGTAAATAAAGATTCAAAGGAATGAACTCAAGATAAAAAAAGCTTAACATACCTGTTGTCTGTCTTGAGAGAGAGAGAGAGAGAGAGAGAGAGAGAGAGAGAGAGAGAGAGAGAGAGAGAGAGAGAGAGAGAGAGAGAGAACATATTTGGAGTATTGCATCAGCCTTCATGGTTCAGTGATTACCTCTCTCTCTCTCTCTCTCTCTCTCTCTCTCTCTCAAGATAGACAACTGGTATGTTAAGCTTTTTTATCTTGAGTTCATCCCTTTCAATCTTTGTTTACGCTTTAAATTTGTATTTGTTGAAAATTGTGAGTATGCATATATAAATTCTTTTCCCTGTTAATATTGTAATTTCGGTAAAAGTTTCTGAATTGTGTTCCGTGTTAGGTTTGCCTAATTTATTTTTCGAGATTTAACTGAATTGATTAATTTCAAATTTTGTGTGAATTCTCCCAGTTGCAAAAATTCACCGACAATTTATAATATTTTTGTGAATGAAACTGTGGGCACAAAGCAAAAGCTTTTAATATAAATCATGTTTTTTTTATGATTTCTTCTTACATCCACTCTCATTACGTAAGAGCTTGGATTTTAGATTATAAATACGTTTGACGATATTGAGGATAAAGAATATAGAGAAAAATGTATATTTTGGGAACATTCTTAGCACAGGGATACAGACAAAAAATATTTATATGCTGTATATGCTGATAGACAGAGAGAGAGAGAGAGAGAGAGAGAGAGAGAGAGAGAGAGAGAGAGAATGTGTGTGTGCATGTGTGTTAACTGGTCAGCGTTGCAAAACCAGTCTGCAATGGCCTTGCATCAGAAGGTCATCGGTCAGATTCCTGAAAATATTTTACTTCCCGAATTTTACTGCGTAACGATGCGATGCCATTTTGGCGATTTTATGGATCTGCTTTTTTGCTCCTCTCTCGCTTCTCTCTTTTTATACATATATATGTATAAAAGCGACCTCGTATGGAAATGCGAACAGATAGAGCAGTTTATTTCCAACTTTTTATAGAAGTGGGTCAGGAGTTTTTTTTTTATTTTGTTTGCAAGTAAACTTTTTATTGTCTTTGGGCTCTGACTGTGCATGCATGGGTATGAAGTTAATTTCCTGCATTGTATTTGTAGGGAAGTTTTATGTGCTTCTGCTGATTTGCCTTTATTTGTTGTTTTTTACCTTTGCTTTTGTTACTCTGTGTAGTTTAGATGTCTTTAATTTTCATTTCTTTTGGAATTTCATGAAATCGGGAATTTGTTTAATAAAGTCTCACTGACAACCCTGTGGTGATAGTGCCGTCATTGCACCTCACGTGGTGCACTGTAAGCATTTTTAAAAAGCTTTCACAGCGTCCCTTCGGCCTAAGGTACACACTCATTATAAACCTTGTACATTACCTCCATTCCCGCATTCTCTCTTCAGTCTAGTTCTCCAACCTCTCAGACTATTACTTCTTTCATCTCTAGAACATTGTACCACTACTTCTTTATTTTCTGGACCTCTATTTTGCTGCCCAATCACTCCAACTCCCTCTTTCGTAATTTAAGCGCTGAATGACTACTGGCTGAAAGTGTTCGACTGCTTTGCTTTATGGTCGAAATTTCTTACTTACATACATTTTATGTAAAGGTTGGATACATAAAGTGAAAGAGGTGTTGGAAAGGAAGGGCCTTATTATCCATGAAGCTCTAGATTGCGTGCAATATAATGTTGAAGAAACTTCTGTGTAGGTGTAGAAAGCGGCCAGTGCTATAAATGTTTTATTGCACAGAGGTTTCATCCATGATTCAGCTGTAAAATATTACTATGGTAGTGGCTGTTTACCTCTGGAGCCAACCCTGTTATGGGTAATGGATTTCTGTGGATGTATGTATATAATGTACGAATGTATGAAAAAAAATTTACTATCATTTATTCAAGAACTTACTTGCAGCTTGCATAGAGTGGGAATAATTGGTGTAAATCATAGATTGCGTATATCGTTCCGTGGTTTTTTTTTTTTTTTTTTTTTGGCAACGTACACGTTTAACGGTTTGAAATTGATCTTTACTTGTGAATTTTCCTGGCGAATAACTGTAGATTTGGCGCTGTTGAGTGAATAACAGTTTTTTAATGTTATTTTTATAACTGAAAACTCAAAGAATGATGCTTGAAATATTCGGATGGTTTTGCTGAGCCTTTTTAATGTTTAAGAGCTCCTTGTTTTGGTTGCTTTATTCTTAAGCTGTTACATACACCCACTCGCATTCACGTACACTCACCAGCAGCCCACTGATGAGAGAGAGAGAGAGAGAGAGAGAGAGAGAGAGAGAGAGAGAGAGAGCTCAACTTAAAAAACTTAGTAGCAGTGAAACGCTGGGACCAGTTGGCAGTAGTTGTCAAATGTATGAGAGAGAAGGGTTGTGGGGGGGGGGGAGCGTTAGCAGTTGCTTAGTTGTATTCTCTGAAAAAGACGAAGACAAAGGGAGAGAAAAAGAGTGAGAGAGCATCAGTTTTATTTGAGAGGGTGGTAGTTACGAAGAAGCACAGGGGTCAATTTACAGTAGTTGTTTCTGGGAGAGAAAGGTAGAGTAAGGAGTGGAAGAAGGCAGTAGTTATTTCTTACTCCACCCAAGTGGAACGCAGGTATTATTATCATTAAACCACCTGCTCCTCCTGTAGCAGCCCCCTCCCCCAACCCACCCTCTCCCTCTCAAACTCGTAATGTCCTTTTCTCCTTGTCCCTTTTTCCCTCTTGTTGTCCTTTTCAGCCCGTACCTTTTTTTCAGGTGAGTTGAATGAAAATCAATGGTCATTAACCATTGTTAGAGATAATTGGATGGCTTTCGGCTACCCTCTGCTCCATACCGTTTTATTTATTGTTTTGTCTTCCGGATTTGTTGTGGCGAGGATTTTCTTGAACCGAGGGTCATATTTTATATGAAGGGCTCTTCTTTGTTTCATCTTAACCAGGAGGTTTCATTGTTCTGGTTGTGATTGCCATTAATCTTGCTTAAAGAAGCAACGCACCATGTCCAATAACCTTTTTATATACAATGTGTTGCTTATTTGACTTTGCTTTCCTGAAAATTAATGTTATTAGTTCTCCTTCCCGTTTTCACTCCTGTCAGCGGTATTCTACCTTAATTGCAGTTATAATTCTCTCTCTCTCTCTCTCTCTCTCTCTCTCTCTCTCTCTGTGTGTTAAATCACGGCTAAGCCGGAAATGAGCGTTTAAAGTTGTCTTACATAACTTCTTGGGTAATGTTTGTTGTAGCATACCTACCACTTACGTTGGCGGTTTATGTTCTTCTGCTTGACACAAAAGCTCACGATACGAATCCTGTAACTGATATGTGCCTGCGAATTACTGATGGGAACGAGGATTCGTTTTTCATATTGATGCGTGGGTTTTATTTGCTGGCGAATATATTAAATATCCTAACGCTCTGTGCTCTGATTGTTATCCGTTGCTGAAAATTATGTTCAAGAATGATATAACTCATTCGTTTCACACGCCATGCTTTTCGTGATGCAGCTTTGTTGATTTGCAGCTTGTGGACGTTTTAAATTTTCGTAATCGCATATGCATCGGTAATTTGTTATTTCGAACTCGCTTTTGTTATGGCAGTGCATATTCATAACTCCTCTACCTGTGTAATCAATTTTTTCCTCGTGCATATTTGTATAAATCATCTTTATTACGGAACAAATTTCATGGTTTTTACATCAGGATAATGATGGCAATTGTGTACAAAATTTTGCAGTATGAGTAACGAGTACCAAATGGTTATTAACGATATTGGTAGTATTAGTAATCCTTTTGATCTCGTAATTTGGTGTGCTTTTAGTTAAATATAGGTATTTAATGAGTAAAAAGTGAAAATGGCCATCCTCTATGCAACAGTCTTAAATTTTATACTGTTACTGTATGGTGGATATTAATTTATCTCTCTCTCTCTCTCTCTCTCTCTCTCTCTCTCTCTCTCTCTCTCTCTCTCTCTCTCTCTCTGTTAACTATAAAGCATCCATCTGAGCGTATCGAATCGGTCATTCAACACTTGTCTCTTGTTGTTCAATGGCTTCGGGCCATATACCATAATCTGTGTTTTTATAGCTATTGAAATGAAGAGGCAAGTACATTGTTCATGGTTGACTTTTGTAAGTTGTTCAGGCGGCAACCCTTCATTTTAAAGGAGGAATGTGGTCGTCACACGTAAGAGAGCCTCTCTCTCTCTCTCTCTCTCTCTCTCTCTCTCTCTCTCTCTCTCTCTCTCTCTCTCTCTCGCCAGATTATTAGCTCCTTTTTTTGTGAGATTTTTTCCTTATAATTTCTTGTTCTTGTAGGTTTTACTATCAGAAGGAGGTTCGTATTTATTACTGAATTCCTATCATCAACCGTTCTTGTGCACGTGAAGAAATAATTCTTGCTGATGCCTTTGTCTTCTAGAAAGAGACTGGAACTAAATGAGTCGACAAAATGAAACTTCAGTCCTACAAAGTAGGGATGGAAAAAGAAAAAGAAAATGGTGAAGTGGAAAACTTGTCTAAAGGTAAGGAGGAAGTTAATGGAAGAAGGAGAGAGAGAGAGAGAGAGAGAGAGAGAGAGAGAGAGAGAGAGAGAGAGAGAGAGAGAGAGAAGTGTGCATGTGTGTGCGTGTGTATGCGTCTAAGCGACATGTAGTTTGAAGCACAATGCACAGAAAGGTTGGGCGAAGTCTGGTACATTTGTAGAATACACATAAAATTTAGGAGAGGCTTATAGTGTTCTGATGGTTGGGATGAAGGGGAAGGGGGAAGTAAGAGGGAGGGTACAGGGTGGGGGGAACTATTTGGCTAATGGAATTTTCCCTTTAATAGAAGAGAAAGGAGTGGGACTTCTTCCTTTTTTACGAATGGGACTTTGAGATGGTAGGAGAGAAGGCATTTTGTATGCAAATGATACCCCATTGGAATATATCCCTGTAGTTGCCATGCACTCTTTGGAAATTAGACCCTTCTCTGATGACGTCACATTTAATGCTGTCTTGGCATTGGGTAAAAATTGAGCTTCACAGGCGCTTTTCAGACTCCCTGAGGTCGCTGGAATGATCGTCTGCTTTTGTGTCTCTGTCTGCGTCGTAAGCTCTTTCTTGCTTAATGGAAAAATTAAAGAACAGCATTTGGGTCTGTTTTTTGCTCATTTGGATGTCTTTTCGTTTCCTCTTTCTCGGAAAACTGCGAGGTTTGCAGTTCTTCTCAGCCATCAACTTCATTGTCAAATTTTGCCTACCAGACTCCCTAAAACTATTAACATCCAATATTACTTTGAAGTGGGGAGGGGCACTTTTCTCGATCCCTTGATTCCTCTTTGAACCTATTTTTTTCTTAGCAAAGGGACCAGAGATTTCCCGAGTCTGTACTTGAGCTTTGCCTACCAAGAACCCACGCAGCGTGCAAGGGGTCGGCGTGCCATGGGGCTGTTGGAAGCTCTTATCGCAGGAATTTTTGACCCTTTATGAATATCCGTAATGAAGTCATTTTCTAAGTGATGTCCGGAGCGCTTCCTGGGTCTCTCTCTCTCTCTCTCTCTCTCTCTCTCTCTCTCTCTCTCTCTCTCTCTCTCTCTCTTATATTCATAGCAGTAACTCTGAGTAATAGTTTTTCCCAGGCTTTTTGTTCAGATGTCCTTTGCAAAGGCACGCCTTTTTGGCTCTTGCTTGAATTAATGTTCCTCGCTGTTATGCTTTTTAAAAATTTTCCTTTTTTTCACTTTGAAGAAGGTTTTGTGTAAAGTCTGTAAATGTTTTATTTTTATTTTAATTATTAACCACTTTTTGGGATGTTTGAAGTTAGCTGGTTTTGAAATGAGATGCATTTATTTAAAACTGAATATTCATTATGTTGACCTGCCTGCAACTTTGTTGTTTATATATATCTCTCTCTCATATATGTATCTTTTTACTTTTACATTTTTAACGATTTACATTCCTATTTTATTTAATGTGGATAATTTTTATTTTCACATTGAGAATTTTTGTAATCTTAGTTTAATATAACATGTTCTAACTTTTATTATTATTGAGAATTTTTGTAATCTTAGTTTAATATAACATGTTCTAACTTTTATTATTGTGAAGCCTTATTCCGGTTGAAACTAGTAATATTGCCACTTAAAGCTTATGGAGGTCACTAAAGCATGTATTGTAGTTTATAGTTTTATGTTATCTTAATTAGAAAAGCTTAAGAGAGAGAGAGAGAGAGAGAGAGAGAGAGAGAGAGAGAGAGAGAGAGAGAGAGAGAGAGAGAGAGAGGGTGTGTAAAGCTGCATAAGGATGAAAGCTGTTGTTGAGTAACCATGGCATTTTAAATACATCTCTTTGATGTAGCGTACTAGTTTTTTTCCAGTAGAAGGTAAGTAAAGTCTCTCTCTCTCTCTCTCTCTCTCTCTCTCTCTCTCTCTCTCTCTCTCTCTCTCTCTCTCTCTCACAGAAGGCTATAAATTATAGAAGGCTGAGGAAGGATGGCACTTAAGGCCTCACCTAATAAATCAAGTGCTAATAGATGGTCGGGACTTGAAAATTTCTTCCATTAAATTCGGATTATAAGAACTTTGGATGTCCTTCCATAGATCATCTCATATCGGAGACTCTTGCCCCGAGACCCATCCATTTCTTGGGATTGATTTTTTCCGCTATTTCTCCGGGTTTGCAGTTGATGTTTATGTGACATTTTAACTCTGTTCTTCGTGATTTTATATGCACGCACACACACACACATACATATATATATATATATATATATATATATATATATATATATATATATATATATATATATATATATATATATATATATATATATATATATATATATATATATATATATATATATGGCAAATATTTACGTTTTCTCAGTTAATAAAATGTAAGTATAGAGCAATAAATTGAAAACCTTGATGCAAAAAGCCATTTGAGGCGAAAAAATACATGTGCAGAAAAATAGTCGCGAACATATGTTCAAGATTAATGCCACATTTCATTGTAACGTATCAAACATATAACTGTGAGAATTTCCTGTTATTTTTTCTAAAACGGTCCTCACGCCTTCGCTGGAAAATGAGTCCGTAATTGTGACCATGTAATCATACTACGTGCCGAACCAAAGAGATTCTTATCATAGTATTGTGAGAAAATGATGTATGACTTACAGGTATTGAACCGTTTTACAACATTCATATTTGATTTAATGGTATGTGAATAAAACTTTTTTGCATTCAGAAAGATGAAGTGTAGTTGATTAAAATGGACAAATTCAGTAGTTTGAAAATGGAAGCAGACCTAGAAAAATCCTCAAGATTAAGAAGAGGTCTCAACCTAAAATAGCATTCCGATTACGAGAACCTTCCTTTGTACATGAGATAAAATTTTGATAATCTTTATGTCGAGTTCGTGACTGCGTCTTTCTGATATAATATATCTCATATGGTATGGAACCTAGAAATGTGTTTTTTGTTATTTGATGTCGAGTTCGGAACTGCGTTGTTTTATTATATTTCGTATTTAATACCGGATTCCGCAATATGTCCCCGCCCACCGAAATTTCTCGAGTTCCTCTGGTCAAGAAGTGAAGGCTGATTCGGCCGCTGAATCAACACTTCCCCTTCGACCTTCTTCGCTTTTGCAAACGTAGTTTTGGATTGTGAAACATTCCTTCCGATCACTCAGGCTGCTGGGACCTTGCCGATGTGTTAGAAGATTTTTTATTGTATTTTTTATTAATATTATTCTTTTTCCTCCCTTCCTCACCCTGTGTGAGGGCTTTTGTTCAGAACCATCTCGCCTGAACTGTCGGACCGTGATCTATCCTCCTAATGTTGACAATATAACCCTGATACAACCAGTTGTCGCTCCCGTTCCTTTTGGGGTCGTTTGATCTTCTGGAATTTTGGGCTGGAAGGACTGACCCTTTTGAACGGAAACGATGTCCTTCTATTGTTCCACCGGCATTCATTAGGTCGCATCCTATATGATACTCCCTTCAAACAGTCATTAAATACTCTCTCTCTCTCTCTCTCTCTCTCTCTCTCTCTCTCTCTCTCTCTCTCTTCGTCCATTCATCTTGTATTCATTTCATTCTGACTTCTACATCCTATTGTGGATTCTGCTGTCTTCCTGTGGCCCCCCAACCCTTTTTATATATTCTTTGAATATGTACAGCCCCTTTGTTCCTTCTTTATGGTGCTCTTGTTGTTGATGGATCTCTCTCTCTCTCTCTCTCTCTCTCTCTCTCTCTCTCTCTCTCTCTCTCTCTCTCTCTCTCGCTTTTTCTTTTCGCTTCACTTTTAAAATGTTGTAAATTTTAATTTATGATACTTAGGGGACTATTTTTAGCGTTAATACTGCCATGAATATTCCTTGTTTAGCTTTAATAATAATAATAATAATAATAATAATAATAATAATAATAATAATAATAATATTGATAACGGCCAAAAATTATTAGTAGTCTGATATTTTGTTAGATGTTTGATTATTGTTTGTGTTTATGAAAATCCCATTTAAGGTCCTTTATTTAGCATTGATAAATGTACTAGTAACACACTGTAAAGGCCATATTGTCACAAATAATTGAGACTCCTTTCACCAATACTTTAACCCTTCATTATTCTCCATTCCCATCTGCCGTGGCCTAATTTACGATTCTTGCATGAGGGATGGATACTTGCTCATAAAGTCTGGTAATATAAATGTCTAGTCATCGTTAAGTCTTGGAAGTTAGCGAAGGTTTCATGTTATTTCGAAGTTTGAAGAAATCTTCTGGTGTTATTTCATCACCGAACCAAGGAATCGACTTCTGTTATAAACTTCCATTAATTTTAACTTGCCGGTGTCATGTAATTAATCTTTTTCTTTTCACTAAAGGTGGTTTTCGTATTGTTATATTTTCACTTTTCAAGCTAGGGCGGGTGGGATGCGCAGTCATATGGTTCTTTTAAGCGAACAGGAGTCCTGAAACTGACAATATTTAAAGTTAGTCGCGTACCCGACCTCTTCAAAATGGGAAAGATTACTTCGACATTATAAGTGTCATTCATTCGTAGTGCAGTGACATATTTTCTTCCTCTCTAATTTCTCTCTTCATTATTACTTTCTCTCTTTTCCCATTCCCATCCCCATCCCCTTTTATAGTGCTGTCCAGTGTAACAGTAAAAACGCGTCCGTAGCTCCCAGAAAAATATTATAAAGTGAAACTTTTTCCCATGTTTTTTCATATTATGTTTTTGAGTTGCGTTTGATCTCGGCTTCCTGATTTCTGCATCATATTCCCTGCCAAAAAATAGATTAGATTTTTAATAATTTTTTCATACTGACGTGTTTTTTATCCATCCATTTTTTTTCATTCGTTGTTTATTTATTTTTTTAACTTTTTTTGCCTGTCCATTCATCAAAACAAAAGCATATTACTGCACTCCAATGAAGAAGATTCTCAGTGAACTGAATTAATGGTAAACTTAGTTTTATAACACTATGTAGAAAATGCCTCCAGTTATACTCCATTAACATTCATTAAATGGTAATCCATCCAGTATAGCCAAATCTGATTGCTCTGTGCTGCCCTATCATGCATTTGCAATTTTACAATCCACGTCAAATCCTAACCAAAATCATTCT
>NC_089745.1:47961493-47968993 GCF_040412425.1 Macrobrachium rosenbergii
ATATATATATATATATATATATATATATATATATATATATATATATACTGTATGTATATGTACGTATGCAAATTTTTCCACCACTTACTTTTAAGTGTTTAGACAAAGCTTTATATCAAGCAAGTCCCAAAAAGAATTATTCATTATAATTCCGAACCTGAGTATTTGGAAATACCAACGTTTACTCCGAAATGCAGCCGGCGTAATTTGCAACGGAAACTTTAATGAAACATCGATGAACACACTGACAGGGGAAATTGTGTTTGGCAAAATAAGTGAAAAATTAGAGGCTGTGAATCTGAGCGTGAAGTTAAAAAAATAAAAAGTTCTGTTGTAATATTAACATTCAGTTTTTTCTCCCAATAGTTTGCCAAACGGAACACGACACGCATGACGTCATTGTATTATTATACTACGTCAGAGAGCCCCGGTGTATGTAACAATCGGTTTCAGCATCGACCGTTTGACGATGGGTTTTATATTTTGGGTGAAAGGATTTTGGTCATGCACAGAATTGACTTTCGTTCGCTTTTGATGATATTGCATTTGGAGCAGAAAAAGAAATGATGCTCATACTGCGGCCGCATGTATTATTATTGGTTTTGATACCGAGAGTATTCATTTTAATGGTGAATAATAGTTTTACCACTGCAATAATGATGAAAATGCTAAATTTCCCTGCATGTGGTTGCATATGTAATATATATGTGTGTGTGTATGTGGTTGTATTATGTATAGTAATACATATATATGTGTGTGTGTATGTATATGTGTGTGTCTTTGTGTGTGTTTGTTTTTATTTATGATTAGCGTTAATTCCCCTGCAAAAGTAAAACTTTCACTTGGATCTTAAAAAGCATAATATTGTCGACAAGAATCTCTCCCGTGATCTACAAAAGAAGCGAATTTCAGCATTTCTAGCTCTGTGAATTTGAATCTCAAGTACGAAAAGTTTTTTACCCTCTGTGATTTTCTTCGAATGGTAAGAAAATGGTGAATTATCCAAAGCCATCTTCCGCTCAGATGACTCCTCGCTGTTATTAAGGCCAAAATACCCGAATTTTCTTCCATCTGTTCCACAAGCTTTCGTTTGACTCACACCAGGTTCTCAGCTCTCTCTCTCTCTCTCTCTCTCTCTCTCTCTCTCTCTCTCTCTCTCCTCTCTCTCTCTCTCTCTTTACTAATCAGTTTCTTGATGTAATGTATGCATAATTGTTGGTTGTATTGTGGTGATTGCTGACATACATACACGTAAAAATATATAATGATGTATATAATATATATAAATATATAATTACCTAGATGCCTGATATTGTTTTGCTCTCAGGCAGGTTCATTGTAACCATATAAAATTCTGTATATATATCATTATTATTAACACCTATTTGGCTTACCCCTTCCAATTCACATTTACTTCCTGGTTTCCGGATTGTGCAAATACTATATCTCAAAGAGACAAAACCATATGATGCAAATCAGCTGAATGTTTTGACACTTCAGAATTAGAGACTTCGGAACTGAACTCAAAGTTTCATTACCTTATGATAGAAGGCAAATCTTAACCTGAAGTTTTGGAATATATAGCAAACAGTGTAAAGGCACTGTTACTCTTTTGTTCCTTCTTGTCGTATGTATTTTTTTTATTGTTTATTTTTCACCCAAAGACTTCTTGTTTTGAAGTATTATGTTATTACATTCTTCTTTCCTTGTTTCTAACCATCTCATTTGATTTGATATATATCTTGTCGTGTTTGCTGAATTATCCTAATTCTCTACTTCATTTGGTTTCACTTGGCCTTTTATTAGTTTCACTCAACTTATCATAACACACAGAAATGAGGCGTGTTTCAAGGTCAAATTGATAAGTAGAAAAATGCAAGATGACTATTTTGATCTTCAAGATTACTCAACAAAAGGCAGAGCAAAAGAAAGAACCAGTAAAGGAATATTATAGCATGGGAATAATAATTAACAATGAAGTGTCAGGGATGCAAAGCTATTCAGTTTACACTAAAGGATACGAGTAAAATCACTCAGCTTAACTGCTGTAATTGGAGGATTATATTGACAACTCCCCTAATTACTTAGGCAAACGTGGAAACAATTTCACAAGGATAATTTCTACATAAAGTTAGAATCAAATATTAAACACAAATCAGTGAAGTGAACGCGCATTCAGTCATTTAGTAAATGAAAATAACCCACAGTTAAGTGTTACAAAGGATCTCATAGGCCTTTGCATGACTTCAGTTACCTTGGTTATCTCAAATGTCATCCTGCAAGTAGTAAATTAATACTCTTAAGCACACCAGCGTTTATTCACTAGATATTTCTGGCCTTTTCTCCCGTGTCACGTGAAAAAATGCTTCATCATTGTTTTAACAGTTTGAAGTGCAGTGCCTGATTCAGAATTCCCTCAAATAAAAGTACAGTTCTCAATGAAGATGGAGCCCATTTCAGTTTTAGAGGCTTCCCTCTCTTCAGTCTGTTCTATACTAGGGATTTTTTTTATCTTACTGTGTCTTGCAAAACCTCAGTCAGGGCAGACCTTTAAGTAAACATGGTGTCGATTGGTTAATGTTTTTTTTTTTTTTGTTACTGTATAGTGTCTTTTAAGACCTTGGTCAAGGCAGACCTTTGAGTCAGCCTTGGTTCCTGTGAACGATTATCTGCCCTTGGCAGTTTTCAGAGCAGTGAAGGGGACTTTGCCTCTGGCGTTTATATGTCATCCAGCTGAGCCTGTTTTTCTGGCTTCTCATGGTCCCCTCGCAGATGAAATTCGTCATTGTCTATCTTTTATTCAAATACGTTCTGTGAAGTGGCGTCCTGCTAAGAATGAAGTGGCTGTAAGGGGCGTTGACCTCAGTCACTTGAAGTTATGAAAGAAGCAAGGAGTGGTGATCTGAGGACATTGAGACCAGTGATTTCCCAGGGCACTGCACAAACTACCAGGAACGGTAAACCTCCCTATAAGAGGCTACATAATAACGTTCAAGATTAGTATTTTGTTTAATTTAATGGTAACATATAAAGATAAAATATAAAATAGAATGCTTGGAGCTAAAAGAATGATTTCAATACAATTGGTAAGCTTATGTGGAGGATTTTTTCAATCGAAAATATATTTAGGGTAAATTTTCTACTAAATAATGTTTAATAGTTAGAGTAAAATATTAAACACAAAACATGTAACTGAAATCAGTGAAGTGAACGTGCATTCAGTCATTTAAGAATTGGTAATGGCCCATAGTTAACAGTGTTACAAAGTAGGCCTTAGCATGACTTCAGTTACCTTGGTTATCTCAAATGTCATCCTTCAAGTAGTGAATTAATACTCTGGAACACACCTGGGTGTATTCACTTGATATTATTTTTGTGGATGTATGTTCTTTTATAGGCAAATGAATTATAGATTTTACATATTCATATGTATTTTTTCTTTGTTGTATTTATGTACTTTCAGTAAAAATCAAACAAACTAGGAGCAGTGGCCTGGTGGTGCCTACATTTGCTAGGTTTGTGGATCACTCCCTGCCTACCACCCGCCAGGTCACCTTAAGCTTCCGCAGAGATTAAGAAATGGAGCGGGGCGTGCAGCTTCATCCTTAAAAACTTGTGAAGAAAAGTGAAGCTGTATATATATATATATATATATATATATATATATATATATATATATATATAATATATATACAGTACATACATACATATATATAAATACATACATATTGTAACAACGTAGAATTTTATTTAGTAGAAAATTTAACCTAAATGTATTTTGACATGAAATTCTCCATTTAAACTTACTAATCAAAGGACAGATAACCCCTCACAGGAACCAAGGCTGACTTAAAAGTCTGCCTTTGACCAGGGATTAAAAAGACACTATACAGTAAAAAAGAAATGAACTAGTCGACACTACAGCATACTGACTTACTCGTCTGCCCTGACCGAGGTTTTGCACATCACTGTACAAAAAAAAAAAAAAAAAAAAAAAAAAAAAAAAAAAAAAAAAAATTGCCAGTACAGCACAGACTGCAGAGAGGGAAGCCTCTGAAATTGAAATGGGCTACATTTTCGTTGAAAAGGAAAAAACTTGTCACGCGAAAAAAATGCTTCATCATTGTTTTAATGGTTTTAAATGCAGTAGGCTATCTGATTAAGAATTCCCTCAAATATGAACACAATATAAACCGTTTTCAATGAAGATGCAGTCCATTTCAATTTCAGAGGCTTCCTTCTCTGCAGTCTGTATTGTACTGGCGATTTTTTTTATTGTAGTGTCTTGCAAAACCTCGGTCAGGGCAGACCCATAAGTCAACATAGTGTCGACTGGTTCATTTTTTTTATACTGTATAGCGTCTTTTAAAACCTTGGTCAAAGGCAGACCTTCAAGTCAGCCTTGGTTCTTGTGAGGGTCTGGCCTTTGATTGGTGGTTCCTTGCAGTTTTCAGAGCAGTGAAGGGGACTTTGCCTCTGGCGTTTACATGTCATCCAGCTGTGCCTGCTTTTCTGGCTTCTCATGGCCTCCCGCAGATGAAATTCGTCATTGTCTATCTTTTATTCATATACGTTCTGTGAAGTGGCGTCCTGCTAAGAATGAAGTGGCTGTAAGGGGCGTTGACCTCAGTCACTTGAAGTTATGAAAGAAGCAAGGAGTGGTGTTCTAATGACCTTGAGACCAGTGATTTCCCAGATCACTGCGCAGACTACGAGGAGCAGAAACCCTTCTTATATGAGTCTGCTTGATTAAGTTCAAGATTAGTATTTTGTTCAATTGTATAATAATATGCAAAGATAAAACAGAACGCTTATTGCTAAAAGTATTACTTCATCACGATTAGTAAGCTCATATGGAGGATTTCATGTCAAAATATGATATTTAAGGTGAATTTTTTACGGAATAGAAATAGTTAATAAAGTTATCAGTACGTTGTGCTATAAATAAATCTGTTATGTATAATTTTCATCTTACTGTACATCTTTTTTCACTTCAAAGGGGATGGCATTGGAGTGGTAGAGCCTTACGGTTTCTGTGCAAGTCCTGAAGGGTGAATTTGCACGCCCTCACTCCATTTCTTAATCTCAGCAGAAGCTAGTGGTGATCTGTGGCAGGCAGGGGGTGATACACAGACATAGCAAAAATGTAGGCGCTACTAGGGAAGTGCTCCCAGTTTGGCTAATTTCACCCTCTAAAAGGACATCGGTTGGTTCGATATTTATCTGTGTGTATGTATGTATGTATATATATATATATATATATATATATATATATATATATATATATATATATATATATATATATATATATACTGTATATATATATGTGTGTGTGTGTATGTGAGTATTACTGTATATACATCGAACCAACCAACGACCTTTTAAAATGACAAATCAACCAAACGTGAAGCACTGACTTGGTGGTGCAACGCTCATCGTGTTTGCTAAGTCCATGCGATATGCCCTGCGTACCATATATATATATATATATATATATATATATATATATATATATATATATATATATATATATATATATATATACATATATACACATATATATACATATATATATTATATATATGTGTGTGTGTATGTTATAAATAAGTATATTTGTGTATGTGTTAGTTTTTATGGATGCATGTTCTTGTTCAGACACATGAAAGATTACATTTGACATATCCATGTGTATTTTTTCTTTGTATTCATGTACATTCAGTTAACATACAGTAGACACATGGGTTATTACGTGTTGTTGTTGTTGTGTGAGTATGTGTTTTTCTTCTTTTGGCTGTGTGAGAGGGAAACCCAACCGATGCAAGCCCACATTGGAAGAGCGCTCCAATTCCAGAAAAATCCCGAGGAAAAATGTGAACAGATTTTTGTCCTAAAGTGTGTAGTTGGCTGAACCATTTTCCATAATGGATTCCGTGTGAATATTTCCTTGTCGTGTTTGCTGCGAAAAGCATAAAAGGAAATTTTGTTTATGGATGGGTTGTTTCCATTTTGTCGAGCGGAAAGGGTAGAATTGGAAACAAACATTTACTCCTTTGCCTCTTCCTTCCTCTCACGTACCGAATGCTCCCTGTCTGTCAGAAAAAGCATCGCTGCACTTTGTTTTTGATACGATATATAGACTTTTTTCATCGGAAAAAATCTTTATTCGAATTTCATCTCTTGACAAACACTTATTTTAGCTTACGACTGTTATTTTGCGATAATTTTTTGTTCAGACCTTGCTTCTTTGAGTGACGGACTTCCGTAAACTGGCGAATGACGTCCGCAGACTTTTGCGAGACCAATCTTGGTTATTTTTACCTCTCCCGTTTTGCTCTGCGTCGCTTCTGTACAGCCAGCGTCAGGTGAGATGTGTTTATTAGCCAGTGCGTAGACATGTAGTGTCAATGGAACGGGATGCTAGAGCCCTGTTTACTGCTGCGGTAGGCACTGAAGGTGTGTTGCAGGTGTCCCTTGATGACCTGAAGATTGGCTATTAGGAACGCTTTGAGCGGTACTTACAAGAAATGGCATCCTCTCAAAGCGACGGGAAACGACGATTAGAATTGGATTGGGGGGATGAATGGGTGGTGGATTAGAGGTGGGAGGGGCGGGAGGAAGGAAAAGAAGAATGAGATTGGGAACATACGCTTTTTGGAAGAGGCTCTGCATGAGGTCTTGTAGAAGTGAATAGAGGACTGCCAGCTTTATAGCTTTTCTTACATCACTGTCTTCAAAATCTAATCAGATTTACCCTCGGTAGAATAGATTGCAGCCTGGTGCATGACTTAAACGAATAGGCTTTGGTTTGTTAATATTGTTACAAGGAAGGAAGGATGAATTTTATTCACATAACTGACCTGACAGCACCTGTGGTCGCCAGAGGATTGGAAGGGAGAAAGACGACTAAATCGAAATATCTTGGAAAGGCCACCATGTTTGTGGAGTGAAAAGGAAGAGGATAGGAACGGTTTGAAGGAAAAAATCCAACGCTGAAAACGCATAAATTAAAGGCTAGGTGCCAATCGCTTTCAAAGCGTGCGTAATACACAGAAGCGCTTGGTACCCAGTCTATAACTTCTTTTCTAGTGGTTGCTACTTGTGTGTTTGTGGCGCGCATTGACATATGTATAGTACAAAACGATTGTAAGTGGCGACTAGTTTTTATCATTGTGTGGAAAAAATGCGCCGATTAGAATTATGATTGCTCTTTGTATTGTGAAAGCTATTGTTTCATCTCCTTTCAAATTTCATTCCAATATCAGTTGAGTTAATCTTAGTGCACCTTTGTCCAGTGAGTTTTATTTCCCACTTTTATCGTTATGAATATATTAAGGTTGAGAAGTAGTAGTTCTAAGTTCTTCAATGGACTTTTCCTGTGGTCTCTTCTGGAAGCAAGAGCCCGTGCGGTCAGAAAAAATCTTGTTCATCTACTTCTACCACTTTGGACTGTGACCTTGAATAACTTCGACCTTTGTCAAGACAGAACCTTGAAAATGGGTA
>NC_089745.1:47973993-47981493 GCF_040412425.1 Macrobrachium rosenbergii
AAACATCACAGGAAATGATGTTACGACGTGGAGGAAAGCGTAAAGGGGAATACTGTAGAGATAAGCAAGAGTGGAACTTGTTGGAAAGGATGGAGTCGAATATTGAATATCGTATGGGTAAGATACAATGATTAAATTGTAATTTCCTCTGTTTCTTGAAATAACAGCAATTATGTCGTCACAAAAACACAAAATGCTTGCATTACTTACAATATCTCACGATGATATACAAGGGGTGGTCTATATTAACAGCCTATTTGAGGTTCATTCCGTGGCTTCGGGACCATTTTGTTGCGGTCGGCCCAATATAGCTATTTTGGAGGTTCCGTTGACCCTTACAGGGTCATATGTATTGATAAACTGCTTAAGAACGTTTAGTTTGCTTAAGTGTGTCTTTAGAGCGTATCCTCATCAACAAGTCCCTTACATTCATTTAGTGTATCTGGAGTTGTAGTTTCTTGTCTTTATTCTAAGAGCGACATTCTTCAATACAAATACTCGGCAGGGTCGAATGCTTAGTAGATAGTATCTGGTATTCATGTGTAATTAGCCCTTGTTTTATGGTATGAAGAAGTATAAGCCTTGCATGGTGATGCTTTGTGTTACTCTTTGCTGTGACACTGGCGCACTTGCCATTTTTTATTTTGATTATTCTATATATTTTGTTTATGTTGCTAACTTTCTTAAGAAGCTGTTTACGCAGAACAAGACTGATTATGGTTGTACCTCCAATCTTTTAATGTGTAAAGCTTTCATTTTAAGTGTCCATTCATATCTGTGGGTGTGTCACGTAGTATATGCAGTAATTTAATAGTGCTGCCCTTCTTCTGTATGGTATGGCTACCACTGATGCAGTTTTCTGTTGAGAATTGCAAGTAGAGTGTTGAGTGTTTCACATTGTCAGATTGCATCATCTGGATATCTTGACAAATTAGGGGGGAATTGTTTTGTTGTCACGAAAGGCATCGTCCCTACAGTTCACTAAACAAACTAGTGAAAAACAAACATTGAGGTGACAGCACTCCACCTCATTGACCTTTCCAGGTTGTTTGCTGTTTCTCATCAGAACACTTTTTTTTTTTTTTAAGGTTGATTGATATTTGCAGGGTAAAATGACGTTTCCTTTTACGAAATTACGAACATTAATATGGAGATAGATTTGTCACAGGGTTTATACAGATATTTATTTCAATATCCGTGTATCAGGTTACTTATATTCATTAAACCATGGTTATACAGTGCGATGATAGTGTATTTAACAGCTGATTTTCGAATCTCAGTATTTGTAATTCTCTTTTAGGAAGGGCTATCTACTACTACTTCCGAGATCAAATGTGTCTGGAATTAACCATCTCGATGAACCTCCACTTTTCAACGTCCCCAGTTATTAGATTTAAATAACCGCCGCCGTAACAAGAAGTCGAGAACCCCTCATCCTTTGTTGCAGCCTGAACCCGAAATTTTCATCTCTCAGTCAAAACTTCTGCCGTCTAAGAAACTTCTCCTCCTCCTCCTGCTCCTCCTCCTCCTCCTCCTCCTCCTCCTCCTCCTCCTCCTCCTCCTCCTCCTCCTCCTCCTCCTCCTCCCCGGCATCCCTTCCAAACTTTTGAGCCTTCTGTAATTTTGGTCCAGTCATCCATCACTTCAGGTGGAGAGAGAGAGAGAGAGAGAGAGAGAGAGAGAGAGAGAGAGAGAGAGAGAGAGAGAGAGGAATTATGACGAGAAAGATAGTTTGCCATTCTTCTCTTGATGCTTCTCTTTCATCCCTTTACCTTTTAAACCTATTTTTTTACATATATTAAATTTATCTCTTTTTCCATTCTTTATTATACCACCCGTTTTTTTCCCATGTTCCTCACCTTTTTTTAAAGGTTCTTTTTCCTCTTGTTACTAAGCCTCATCTTTTGCATACCGTTCTTCCACACTAGTTTTCCTCCTTCTTCAAGCCTTTTCTCTCTTCCTCATTCTAATTCTTTACATTTTCATCTAAATCTTTCGTCTCCAATTACAAATCTTCCTCCTCTTCATACTAATTTATCTCCTCTTCTTGCACTTTTTCATTTCCCCGTAATTAAATTTTTCTCTTAGTGATGCTCTTCCTCTTATGAAAATCTTTGTTCTCTAGTCATTTTTATGCTGACACTGATTCTTTTGTTTTATCTTTCGTCCTTCAAGTGTTCTCCGTATCACTTTCTTCTTAATCCTTCTGCTAGCCAACATATTAATCCTCCTCTTCTGGTCATCCTCCTTCACTTAGTACTAATAATCTTCTTCCTCGTTGCTCATCTTTCAAATCCTCTCCCTCTCAATCTTCCTGCTACTCAACCTGCTAATCCTCTTGCTATCCGTTCAATCCCCCACTTTATTCACACAAGTTAGGGCAACAAACGACCTCGTTTCTGGGAAATATCGATACCCACCTTCACTCCTGTTGGCGATTCCTTTTTTTTCTCCGGTCGTTCATTGATCCACGGCGAGGTAATAGCACCCTACTAACTTTCCCCGGGTTAGTTATGACCGCGTGTTTTTCAAATGCCTCGGGCAAGACAGCGCTCGTCGAATTTTACGCCTTTACGTTCTCGGTTTCGGCGAATATATCTTGTAATGTGAATTTTTGGGAGCTTCCTTGTAATTCATTCTTGTCTCTTTCTTTCCTTTACCCTTCCAGCCCCTTACTCTGTTTTCGTCTACAGAAGTTACTCGGTAAAGGCTGAGCAGTGTTGGTTGGGTAAAATAGAACCGACGGGCAGGCATAGGGAGAGGGCCATCAGATGAAAAGAAAGCGGGAAGAGAAAAAAGCAAATGAATTAGCGTAATTTTTTTTCGGTGTGTTTATGACAAGGTTTCTACCAGCCTGGAGAGCTGTTTATATTAGTTTTTCTCCCTTATATCTTATCAATGAGACTTTATCCGTTTGTACGATGCATTAAGCAAAAACATTTTTTTTTTTTTAAATTTTGGTTTTCACAAAAATTTCATCAAAGATGGGTATCGTGAATAGCAGCAAATTTTGGACAACAGGAACGTAACCTAGTGAGTAAGGTGCCTGTTGAGGTTGGAATGTTTCAGATGTTCCAGGCTTGCATACGTTACTGTAGATTTTGGTGATCAGATATTATTAATACGTCTGCAAAGATATTTTGACGTTTTTTATCAGGAAAATTATGTTGTAGCGTCGCACGAAACATAGAAGCTTAAGTTTTAGTGTCGGACAAAACGCGGGCACTAAGACTGCAGTGTTGTTTGAAAACTGAAAATTTATGATCTTGAGCCGTAGTAAACCAGGAAGTGCAAGTTGTAGTGTCTCACGAAATGTGGAAACTTGCAGTGGTGCAAGAAACATGACACGGAAGGTTTTGGTTAGTGTCTTGCAATATGTAATCGTGTGTTATACATCACACGAACAGTGGAAACTTGCTACGGTGTTGAACGAAACATGGCAGTTCATGTTGAAATGTCAGTTACAATGAAGAAACGTTTGTTGTAGTAACTTGCGTAGTGTGGGAACTCTCTTTATCGTCATTAAAAACATGAAAACTCACTTTGTAGGGTAATGTTAGTTACGCAAACTATGGAAATTTAATGTGTTGTACCGTAGAATATGTGAAATTTATTTTGCAGGACCGTAAGAAATGGGAAATTTGCTTTGTAATACAAGATGATAAGGGAAATCTACTTTATTGGCACATTTTGGATCCAAGTTTGAAAGACAAAAAGTGTACCAAATCGCTAATATTGCAAGATTATATTGCAAGTACAACTTAGACAGAAAACATATTCGAATATGTTTGGAAGTGTTTAGAACTATGGCTTTCATTCTCGATTGATAATAAGTTGAATTGATTACATCATATACGGAATATATCCATAAATCATATTTCTGTGTTAGAAATAAGGCCAAATAAATCAGTTTGTAAATAAAAACTATGTTAAAATGTATGATTCAAGGCAGATCGGATGTTTACCTAAAATTATATTCAACTTACACATTTACATGAGGTACCACGCTACCAAACATTATCGGGGATCTCGATGTGAGAGGAAATGCCTCAGTCCCAAATAAGGAGAGAGTTAATAACCCAGGATGCTTTCGTTTGTCAGGAATGGGGTATTCATATGTTACCGTTCTACGCAGAACAGGTTCGGTTATGAATCATGAGATACTAACCCTAGCGTACCCCTCCGGGGTCTTGTAACCTTTCTGGTATTCATTGTGTTGAAGGTTATAGAAGGAGAAGGGGGAAATGTGATATAGATCGCTTTGTTCTCAGTACGGGGATCGTTTCGGGCTTGGAAACAATATGCTTAATGACCCCGGAGTATTGTTCAGCGGTAAACAAATGTGGCAAGGGCCAATTCTCCTTATGTTAATGAACAAACACACCTTATTTATTTTGGGGTAAATAGCCTTGAATTGCGCGCAAGCGCGCATCCACTCACACACACAATATATATAAAATATATATATAAATAAATATATGGTACCGACGCAAATTTTGTTATTTGTTTCCAGCCTCTCTCTCTCTCTCTCTCTCTCTCTCTCTCTCTCTCTCTCTCTCTCTCTCTCTCTCTCTCTCTCTGTCATGTTCAGACACCCACACATACTTATATATGGGCTATATATGTATTAAATATATATATATATATATATATATATATATATATATATTTATATATATTCTATATGTATATATATACAATATATATATGTATATATATGTATACAAAAATATATATATATATATATATATATATATATATATATATATATATATATATATATATATATATATATATATATATGCATGTATGAAAGTGAAACAACGGAGTGCTTTTGCCTTTTAAGATAATTGCTTGAGAATGCCTTAAAGTAAAATCGATTGTTTTGTTTTACTCGTGGCCGTATACTCTATGTATGTCATATATCATGTTTTAATTCCCTTGATGGAACCTATATATATGCTATAGATACAAATATTTTACAGTGTCCTCCGTTGACTTATGCAGTTAATTATGAACCTAGTTGTCGGGCGGCTGTTGTGGGTGGCAGCTATGCTTGAGAAAAGAAACGAAAGAAGAAAAGAAAAAGTAGATGCAAGTGATCGTAGCTCCGTAAAAATGTATACCATCAAATCGGGGGGGCCTCGACAAGATAATTTCTCTCTCTCTCTCTCTCTCTCTCTCTCTCTCTCTCCATATATATATATATATATATATATATATATATATATATATATATATATATATATATATATATATATATATATATATTATTTATGCATTGTAACATGAAATCTTTTTCTAAGAGACTTTAAAGCAGAATTATGGATGAATCTCTGCAGTAGAAATATATATGTATATATATATATATATATATATATATATATATATATATATATATATGTAAATATATATATATATATATATATATATATATATATATGTAAATATATATATATATATATATATATATATATATATATATATATTTAAACAGATATGCGTGTGGGGTAGAGAGAGAGAGAGAGAGAGGCTGAAGTGAATAATAAAACTTGTGTAGGTACTAATGCAGCATGCTGGTGCCAGTGCTTTTTCATTCAATACCAATCAGCTTTGGGGCTTACGAATTTTTTGTTTTATTCAAGGTGTTTCATCTAGCACATTCAGTTCCATGAGTGGTAAGTTGCAATTCCTCTTACTTTTAAATTGTATGCCTATAGTTTTTGTAAGCGTTTTGGTTTCGAAGTTAACATATTTTCTTAAAAGTACGGCCAAGCACCATTGAAAAGAGTAAAAAGGTAATTGCAGATTGCTATATTGCCATATTAGGCAAGACATCTGTAATAAATCACTCACGCAGAAGTATTGAAAGAGGGCTCTTACGGTATGATTCTGAATACTACATCTCTTACGGTATGATTCTGAATACCACATTAACACTTCAGTAAAATCGACACTTCTCTTTTTTTTCCACACGCTGACTGAAATTCATGGATTTTCCGCCGGTGTTCAGAAACTCGGGCTAAAATTCATTCAGACTCAATGATCCAAAAGGAAGAAATCTGGAACAGTTTCCACGGATTTCCCCCTTAAAACCGAACGTTATGATCGTCAGGGATTCTGAAGAGCATTTTTACAGGGCCGTAAAAGTGCCTCCAGTGGCCCTCCGGTGGATTTACAAGTTGCTTTCGTCATGTAATATTAATGAGAGAGAGAGAGAGAGAGAGAGAGAGAGAGAGAGAGAGAGAGAGAGAGAGAGAGAGAGAGAGAGAGAGAGATTGTTCATGGTCTTAGTTTAAACGCTTTTAAAGACGACCACTGAGCGAGAGGTCCTGATTCACTATTTTAATAGCATAATTATTTCTGGGATTTAATAACAGCTTGATATTAACAGTAACGATCTTAAATGTAATAAAGATGACGATGATAATACTGATAATAATAATTTGCTATTATTATTATTATTATTATTATTTGTGGAAATTAAAGCTTTTTATCCGTTCTGTGAAATGAATACGCAAAATTTACATCCATAAATGCTATCTAGTTCACATACAAATATGAAGGAAACCTTCTTAGATATAAATTTCAGGATGAACTGTTATTTTATACACTGAATGCGTTATGTTTATGTGTCTACCTCGGGTAAGTTTTATGGTACAGATTTTCTTTTATATTTCAACAATTTTTATATACGGTTGCGGGAGTTCACACGTTCCACGTTCCACATTTTGTTTTTGTTTCAGTTTTAATGCCATAGTGCCCTACTGTACTTGTTCATTTTCAAGCGCTGTGTTCTCTCTTATTTAAATATTGCTTGTTGACCGTCTGGTATACCTTTGTTCTTTTTGCTCTCGGCTTTTACGTCGTATGTGACAACATCCCCTTTAGACTTGTTTACACGGTCGGTATTTGCTTCTGAAAAGTTCTGTTTGTTCTTTATTCATGATGTTGGTCCACTTATCTGCCTTTTTTTAACAGTCTGTTTTAAAGAAGCAACTACGAAAAGTAGGTTGTTTACTAAGGAATAATCCAGCTGAATTTGGTGGTGATTCTTGGCTATAAGGAAATGAGAATATTGGTGGAAACATGAATTTTTATGGCACTTTTTGTGAAGGCTGCAAATAAAAAAGAACCAGTTCATCGAATTTAAATTCCAAGCCTAGCCCTAAGATAAAGTGACGTTTACCCATGGAAAATGTGTATCCTTTTAGGAACGGCGGTCACATGTCACGGACATGTGATAATAGACAGGTTTTTTAATAATATTTTTGGTAAGTTAAAGATCAAGTACGTTCAGTGTTAATGTGAAACTAGACATGGATGGAAGATTTTTAAATTTTTTCGTTATTAATGAAGTATGCAGTTTACCAATTCTCCCTCCCCCCTCTCCATTTATGTAGCGTTCATGGGTAATTTCTGTAAGTCCATATATTTCTTGTATTTCGTCAGTTTGGTCTTTCCATTTATTAATACGCATTGTGAAATTGAATGACTGAC
>NC_089745.1:47986493-47988993 GCF_040412425.1 Macrobrachium rosenbergii
TATATTATATATATATGTATATGTCTATCATACATATATGCAAGCACACACATGTGTATATATATATATATATATATATATATATATATATATATATATATATATATATATATATATATATATATATATATATATATATATATATATTTATAGTGTGTGTGTTGGTTACAAGAACTGTATCGTTGTTGTGCACAACTGTACACTGTGGGGCCATTTCCCATTTCAGAAACTCAGTTTTCATCGTCATCCATCAACAAGGACCCTAGACGACAGATAGACACGTGCCCCATGACACGACATATATTTCCATCTTGACAGGAATTGTTATTTTCAAAGCCAGAGAAAAAAATTTTTTTTTAATGGAAGCCGAGCTATTTCTTTAAGCTGTTACTAATAACAAAAGTGCCACAGGTCTAAAAGAAAAATTTTCTTAAATAAAACAAAAGAACTTTTCTAATTCTGTTATTTCTAAAATTAGAGAATAAACCTTTGTTTCAAGTGAAATCTGAGCCAATTGCTGCTATGAATGCAGCCAAGTACATCAGGGCACAACAGTTTAACACCCATCCAGGCCATAAAGGCCGCTATTTTTCCCCCAAAATATAAAGAATAAATAAATAAAAGATTGTTCATATTCTTCTGAGCTAAAACTTTAATCATTCTATGCAATATCTGTCACTGAGTGGTTAAGTTGACTCTGTGACGGGTTTCTTCTCAAATTTACCATTGAAAGCAATAAGGAAATTGCCTTTCTTAAACTGTGTGAATCTGTTGGTCACAAGACCCATACCACAATTGTTGGATAATGTCTCATTATATAAATTCATTTTTTATCGTTATACAACAACGGGGACCCTGTACGCCAGGTAGACACGAGCCCATGACACAGCATGTTTTTCAACATTTAAAAGAATAAAAAAAAAAGTGATAACATTAGGGCCCTGTATTTAAGGACCTCCATTCCAAAGAAACAGTTCTCTTCAACAGTGGAAAAAGAGTTTACTAGTTCTGTAAGTTTTAAATTTAGAGCAATAAATTTTGTATTAAATGAAGTCTGAGGCAATCCTCCTGTGATTGCAAGAGAAATATCATGGTACAAAATTTTAATACCGCTCTTGGCCAAAAAGCCACCCTTTTTTTTCTTAAAGGCCCAAAAATAAAGAAAAGATCGTTTATATTCTTATGAGATGAAAATCTGATTATTGCGTGCAATATTTGGTCCGTCACTGAGTTGTTACAATGAAATTCCCTTGTCTTAAACAGTGTGAAGATATTGGTTACGAGAACCGTACCATTGTTGTACGCAACTGTGGGACCACATCTCATTTCAAAAACTCAGTGTTCATCGGTAGACAACAACGAGGACCCTGGACAACAGGTAGACACGAGCCCATGACATATTTTTCTACCTTGACAAGAATTATTTTCAAAGTCAGAGCGATAATTTGCTATGAAAGCCGAGCCATTTCATTAAAACAGTAACCAGTAACATAAGGGTCTTGCATTAAAGGCTGCCAGTTCGAAAGAAAAAGAAAGATACCTAATTCTGCTATTTATAAAGTTAGAATAATAAACTTTAGTGAGATCTAATTCAGTTCCCTCTAGGGGTGCAGCCATACAGTGAGTATCAGGTTCCGACAATTTTACCCCTCTTTTTTTATGCATATTGTTCTTAACTTAAAGTCTGAATATAGTGTGCAGTTTCTTTTTGTCAGTGAGTGGCTGCATTTTTGGCAACAGGAACTTACTTTGTCTTAAACCGCCTGAAGGTTTCGGGGTACAAGACTCGTACCAGTGCTGTACACCGAGGACCCTGGACGATAATTAGACAAGAGCCCAAGACCCGATGTATTTTTAAACAGACAATAACTGAGATTTTTAAAGCAAAGACTATAACATGACATTAGAATTTTCATAATGCTAAAAAAAGTTAGAGAAATAATTCTTGTTTTTGATGAAATTTAAGCAATTCCTATGAATGGAGCCTGGAATATGTAGGTACAACAGTGATGGACGACATGTAGGAGCCCGTTACATGACATTTTTCAACCTTGACAGAGTAGTAACCAGCAACGTAAGGGCCCTGCATTTAAGAGCCATTATTCCAAAAGACAAATTCTCTTAAACAGTGCAAAAGAAAGTTCTATATTTCTGTTATAAATTTACAATGATAATCTTCGTATTAAGGGAAATATAAGCCATATCCTTCTTTGACTGCAAGCAGTAAAATTGGGGGGGGGCAATAATTCAACATTGCTCCTGTATATATTTAGGTATACAATCGTCTTTTCTAAATCCTCTACGGAGCTTGTGCTTTTATCCTGGCTTGACCGGTCCTGTGATTCACGTCTCCTCGAATCCCACAGTCATCGTTTGCATTACTATCAGATGTTTGGCTGAAACAACCGCTTTTGCCTGTCTTCCATTGTTTTCATCACCTTAGTGTTGCTAACAAACATTTCCAATTGTCTTTTTCAAATAGTTTTAAACTTGTCATTAA
>NC_089745.1:47991493-48078993 GCF_040412425.1 Macrobrachium rosenbergii
CTTAAGTGAGGATATTTCCAATTTTCGAAACATTGTTAAATTATTTATATGAAAAAATATCCTGAAAAAATATGATTGTGAAGTTATCAGAATGGCTCCAGTCATTATAATCTAATGACCGGTAGTTATCATCATTATAGCTCCGAGTTGTCTAGAGTATTTTGAATATTTTCAGGCCTTGACTCGTGATTATTTTCAAACAATTTGCAAAATAAAGCATTCAGTTTGGCAGCTCACAGAACCATGGTTGAGGAACGAAAGTTCGTAAGTGTCACCTGTGTCTCCACAGCGACCACCCCCTAAAGGACCAGAACAGAAAATCACCTCTCTACTGTGACAAAAATCAGTTATAATAATGGTTGCGTTGTTGATGACCCTTTTGCCATGTACTGGCTCACCTGAATGAGATTTCCTTGCTGTCAGTTATTATTATTATTATTATTATTATTATTATTATTATTATTATTATTATTATTGTTGTTGTTGTTGTTATCATGGAAGAATAATGTTGATAAGACGATTGCGTGAATTCCTTCGTGAATTATTCTAAATTGTTCTCTAATTTAATTATTATTCTTATTACAATTGTCGCGTTTTTATTTACCTATTTTGAGATTTTTTCTGTTTAACATTGGCGGTACAAGATTTTCTTCAGTCAGTAATTATACATAAATATTTAATGCTTAAGGGAACTTATTCGTTGTCCGACCTTCCACGGACATCGTCCGTATTTGCATACGAGTAAATAAATACACAATGTGAGGCGTCGTGTTTTGATATACCTCCACATAAATTAATTTATTGGTTTTGCTTTCTATAAAGCAAGCACTGACTTGTCATTTGTTTGCGCGTGCCTGTGGATGGCGATGTTACGGCCATCTATTGTGAAGCCCACACGCAGACTCGTGTACAATAAACCCGCAAATAATTGCGAAGAAACGCACATGCACAACCTTATGAGCACCTTCAATGTAAATGAGACAAGCCGTAAAGTATCTTTAAGACTTGGCCCGACACCACCCACTTTCCTGCGATGGATTGACACTTGGTTGAATTTATGAGGCGCGGCGGTCCTCTCTCTCTCTCTCTCTCTCTCTCTCTCTCTCTCTCTCTGCAGCATCTGTTTTAAAGAAGCTATGTGGGTATGCCTGTATCGCTGATGTTAGCCCACAAGTAGATGGGATGGTGGATGTTAGTTGATAATGGTATGTTATTGAATATACCGGGTGTTTCGAAATTAGAGCCCCCCCCCCTCCACAGAACAAATGGAAAGTTATGAAGTTTTCTGCTATAGCCTGTCTCCAAGTACATTATTTTAAGTTTTTATTAAGTTATTTTTCATTTTACATTTCATGTATTTTCAGACTGAGTGACGGAGTTAGATACAGCCATGGCTAACGACTCGGAGGAAATCAGATGGACTGGCCGAATCCAGGCTATAACCTTCAGAGAGGCCAGGGATGCTGGCGCATCCTTCATTTCACGTTCCTGGATAGCTAAATACATTAAAAGAGATGAATCCTTTGTTAAAAGAAACTGGAACAGAAATCCATATGACTGTCATCGTGAAAAGAGTGAGAATCTTAGAAGGCCTGAAGTTCTTTCTCAGGAGTCAAAAGACATCATAGCTGAGGCAGTGGTTAGACCAAGAAAGTCTTTATGTAAATTGGTGCTTGAACTAGAAACAAAAAGGGGAAAGAAGAGCAGTTATAGTGCTGTATATCGTGAGTTGAAAAAATCTGGTATCAAGCCATTTCATGTTATCAGCAAGCCCGACATCACTCAGCAACAGAGAGAAGACCGTGCATTTGTGGTTCATTTCTTAAAGGTTGAGATGAAGCTGACTTTCTCCATGTTGCTGCATCAGATGAATTCTTCATTTACACAGCCAGGAAGCCAAATCATTAAAATAACATCATTTGGGCTGCAAAGTTGGATATCAGCGATGATGCGCGCTATCGTCAAGTTGTGAAATTTCATGAATGTTTGGGAATTTTTCTCTGTTTCGCAGCCAAACGGTTAATGTGGATCATCAAAGAAAGAGGACAGTCATGGAATGGCGAATACTTCAGAGAAAGTGTGCTTACTGGTGGAATATTTCCTTTCCTCAAAGATCCTGAAAATGTGTTATCTGTTGAAGAAGTCACATTTTTGCATGATAAGGCACCATGTTGATTCAAGGCTCTTCAGACACAGGAGCTGCTTCGAAACAGTGGTATCGATTTCTTCTCGTCAAGTGAATTTCCAGGTAGCTCCCCTGACCTTAATATGTGTGAAAATATTGGTAGTATCTTAAAGGATCGTGTTGAAGCGCGCACGGTGAACTGTGATGGTATACCAAGCCTCGACGACCTGCGAAGAGAGGTGACCGAAGTGCTCAGGGAAATGGAGTCTGAGTCTCAGCTTTTTTGCGATTTGTTGAAATCATACCCCTAAAGAATGCAGGCTGTGGTACAGGCAAATGGAGGCCACACAAAATATTAAATACTCAGAGAGAAACTTAAATAAATACCTGTTCTGAATTACTTTTGTTTTTGTCCATATAAATTTTAGTTTATGCTGTAGAGGGGGCTTCTAATTTTGAAACACCCTGTATATATATATATATATATATATGCATATGTATGTACACATATATTGTACATATATATATATATATATATATATATATATATATATATATATATATATATATATATATATATATATATATATATATATATATATATATATATATATATATACACACACACACATGCATACGTACATACAACATTTCAGATTTTATTTTGTGGTAACTTAGTTTTAACAGAAAGTAAGATAGCAAATTGACTTGAAATTTTTATTTATTTGTACATCCCACGGGCGCCTCATTATGATTACTTAAAACGTGAATAATAAAAAAAATTAAGAATTTATAGTCTAAATTCGTACTATAGCTCAGGAGAAAAAATGAACGTGTAACATGTATACTTTGTTAATTGCTATGTGGGAATACAAGGTGTATTTAAAATAACGTATAGGGAAAAGTAAATAATATGCAAACCTATGATTCACTGAGATCCTGCACAAAGTAGCATAATTACGGTTAATTACCGAAGTATTGATATAAGTATGCAGTAACAGAAATTAGAGAAAATATTTGGTCAGACTGATTGTTAAGCAAGAAGGAGGGAGGTGACTAGAATCACTTCTTTATCTTTCTCTGTAATGTTTTTATGTAGCTGATGAGGGGAGTGGATTACCCGAAGCGTCGGTCTGGTGTGCATATAAACAGTAGCTATGATTTCCAGTATGTTTGCTATATTATAAAATATATGTGCATATAAATTTTATATATATAATATGTATATATGTGTGTTTATGTATATATATATATATATATATATATATATATATATATATATGTATGTATATATATATATATATATATATATATATATATATATATATATATATATATATATATATATATATATCATGAAGTATCTGTTTTGTTGATGAGATTAATGTGATTGTCTGTGACTAGTCATGGATGGATAATAAACGAGCACATACGAGTATAAATAACCCCATTGTTTGGTATCAGCCATTCCAGTGTTTTCGCACTGAAATTTTCTTTGTTGCAGGTATTCCTTTTTCCTTCAAACAAATATTCCATTTGGTTTATAACAATGCAATGTGTTAATCCCTACAGAGAAAGTGCACATAATGTTCTCAGTTTAGTCGATTACTTTATTCTGTAATTACGCACTATATTGGTTTTTGGCTTCATTGTTACCCATTGCTGCTGTAACCTGACTGTTAGTTAGTTCTTCGTTGGAGGGGTGGATAGAGCTGTCGCCGGGCACGCTGTTGGACCAGCGTTCGACTCTCCTACCCGGCTAATGAAGAATTAGAGGAATTTATTTCTGGTGATAGAAATTCATTTCTCGTCATAATGTGGTTCGGATCCCACAATAAGCTGTAGGTCCCGTTGCTAGGTAACCAGTTGGTTCTTAGCCACGTAAAATAAATCTAATCCTTCGGGCCAGCCCTAGGAGAGCTATTAATCAGTTCAGTGGTCTGGTTAAACTAAGATATACTTAACTTCTTTTAAGGTCTGTCGCAATTTTCAGTTATAGTTGCAAGACCTAGAGCTTCAGCGGTTTCTGGCTTCCAGCGTTCACCTACTGTCCTAATACTGATTAAGCCAGGCCAGTAATTCACTAATGATTGAGAAAATTGTTTAATTGCTAATATGTTACTGCATGGCATCCTTTGTGTGTCACCCATCTAAATGCTGACCATGCCCAGTAGTGCTGAACTTTATTGATCAGAAGACAATGTTTTGACAGTATTGTGACCAGTTGCCGGGCATACCAGACCTTGAAATTCTGGTGTAAGGTATGGATGGTCGAATGTATATGAAATTAGACCCTTATGACAATCTTTTGTTTCAGTTGGGATGTTTCATAACACACTACATTAGCATTATAGATTATGATACATCATTTGTCTCGCGGCTGTGAAAGTTTGTTGTTAATCAGTTTTAAATAGTCCTACTGAAGCATTTAGGAAATAAAAAATAGGGGATCCGAAATTTCTCTCATGAAAGGTTTTAAGTTATTCATTAATCTTAAACCCCCAGACTGCTCTTCGAATCCTGTTTCACTTTTGAAACCCCGTCCAGCCTGCCAGCCTTCTCATAAAAGGAACCCTATTCATGATTTAATCCAAATTCACTTACGGCATGTTTGTTGAATCTCGGCAGCATAATTAACTGAACAGATATTTTATCAAATTCATTATCAGTATCAGCCGTCTATGACGTCACTGAGCTGTAAAGAAAAGTATACCTTAGTTTAACCAGACCACTGAGCTGATTAACAGCTCTCCTAGGGCTGGCCCGAAGGATTAGATTTATTTTATGTGGCTAAGAACCAATTGGTTACCTAGCAACGGGACCTACAGCTTATTGTGGAATCCGAACCACATTATAGCAAGAAATGAATTTCTATCACCAGAAATAAATTCCGCTTATTCTTCATTGGCCGATCGGAGATTCGAACTCGCGGCCAGCAGAGTGCTAGCTGAAATTGGACCAGCCAATCATACCGCCCACCTACACCTATCTCTCCAACCCAAATATAAATAGATGATACGCGCAAAACTTTTTTAATCCTCGGTTAAGTATTGCACAATATCCTGCTCCCTTTCTAAACCCCACCCCCCACACGCAGACTCGCCAGATTTCGAAAGGAAGAGAATATATTCAGATAACGGGTCGGTTTAACTGCCTTTTTCTCTCCAGTATGACAGAAAGTCTGCTGTTCAAATTCGGACAAATTTTAAATTAACAAATTTCAAATTAACAAAACAGAACAAAAATTAACGTTTCGCTATAGCCTTTTGAAGAAGCAAAATACCCACTACAATGTTTGTTTTTTTATATATATATATATATATATATATATATATATATATATATATATATATATACATATACAGTATATATATATATACACACTATATATATATTGTATATTTATATACATATATATTCCATGCACTTTTTTTTTCCATTGGAGGGGCTAGCGTCAGGAGGGTATAATTCCGGTTTCTTGGCAAGTTTTTAGAGATGACATTACCATCCTCATGTTTTTTTTTCTTACCCCCAGCAGACGCTGGTACCCATTCGCAGGTGGGTGGACTGGAGGGCGATAGTTGGCGGGCTGTGCCACCTACATATACATAAATACACAGGAGACATCTTTTTGCTTAGAATGGCAAGTGTTTGTAAAGTTCATGAAGGTGCAAGCCTCGAGCCCTCTTCCTTTGCTATCGATAAAGACACCTCTACCTGTAGTAAACTTGAACCGGTAAAACCCATATGTTGTCTGACGCTTTGTATTCGGCCGTGGGGAGTTTGTGTATCGAATTTTAACTTGCTGTTCGTACAGTCCTTGCTCTCCTACAAATGTTTTATGACGTTGATCTATAGCCAGGTGGTTTCTTTAGCGTAGCAGTAACTGTATATTCTCAGTATTCGTTTCCCTGTATGTTTAAAGTATACGACGTATAGCTCTCTCTCTCTCTCTCTCTCTCTCTCTCTCTCTCTCTCTCTCTCTCACACTTCATTCTTGAGCATGAATATTCTCTTACCACCACTGTAGTGAAAGTCCTGTTTCACCCTACCTCCCATTTTATTTGTATTTTTCTTTCTGTTTAGAAAGTGTTTTTATGGACGCATCGTTATTTAATCGTCACTTGACATAAATATCATAACGTGAGGGAGGATTCGACTTTCGCGTGCCTTTGTATCGGTTTCGGTGCTTGCAGTTACATGTTCGTGAAAGTTTTATATCTCTAATCATTTATATCTATTTGCATGTCTCGGGATTGAAGAGAGAATGACATTGGCGAAGAGGCCGCGTAGAATTCCGTAGCTTATCTGACTGCGTTAAGTTAAACCATCCAACAATAATAGTAGTCATATAATAACGTTAGACAAACTCCTCGAGAAACGAAGCAGACATGTGTAACCCGTGTTTATATCCTGTTTTGTCATTTGTTAATCAAGACGTTAATATGTCTGTCCGTGTGTCTCTATACCTATATTTGTAATTGATATTGTCGTTTATTTGAATTCTGCGCTTGACTTGCGAACTAATGTGCACGTTTGAAGTGCATATTGATTGATAGCTTGAGAAATCTTTGTTTTGACGTTTTATTTTGCGGTTTTGGCCTTTAGGAAAATGGTGGTCGTTTACATCTAGAATATGTATGACTTAATATTTTTTCTTTTTTTGTGGTAAATTTTTGTGCTGGATTAATGGTTTATGACTGGTTGTTATTCAGTAAGAATAAAAAAATTGAAAACTGACAGATCGTGGAACGATACACACACACACACATACACACACACACACACACACACACACACACACACACATATATATATATATATATATATATATATATATATATATATATATATATATAATATACACACACGTATAAACCTACATATACATACCATTTTGCATAATGTGAATGGACCATGTTGCATGAAGAAACCAAGACGAAGGATAAGAAGAAAAAAATAAGAAAGATGAAGTGAAAGACAAGAAAGAGAGAGTTGAAAAGAGCGAAAACTTCAGGGGTAAATTGCAGAAGCCTCCTCCTCATGGCCCTCTAGGGAGCGATGCCAGACTCTTCTGTATTTCATGAAAATATCCTCGTACTTTGACTTTTCGAGTTCTCAAGACTTTGTGGTGAAAACCTTCGTTAAAACTAATGATGCTTTATTCGGTCCAGTTCTTTTATGCGATCTCATCTCCGAATGGGCTGGTCGACAGGAACAGTCAGGCGGGAGACTGGCTGACAGAATTGTTGAGGAAGCGTAATTCGTCATGATTATAGACTATATTTGGGTTGCAACGTTAAGGGAAGGGGATTGCAAGGTTAATTTTCCTCTAAAATAAATTGTTTTTTCAAACTAGTGCTAATTAGTTGTTATACTGATGTTAAGTCTGTGTTTTTCACTTTAATATTTATTTTTTCCCTGTTTTTTTTTAATGTAATTCTAACAACATGCAAAATAAATTTGTAACTTTCACATGATACTGCTTACATGCAAACGACTCGCAAACATTATCTTTACAAGTCTTACAACGACCATCTTTTCCATGCTCTTACATAAAAACATGCCAGTGCAACTAGATGGTAGCTTTCTTCTAAAACCTTGTCCTTCCCAGGTTTTAAGAAAATTAAAATCGTCTCAAGTTCCCTAAATGTCAGGAACTATGGTTATCCTATCTGATATGATAATACTCATCATAAAATACCCAAGTGTTCGTACATATATGACCCATCATTACAAAAGGAACTTCATATTGATAGCAGGGAATAAAATTCTCTCTCTGTGAATGGGAGGTTGTAGAATCCTTTCCTACTTGATGTGAAGTTGAGTGGATTATATTCTCTGTATCAGTATCGGGGTCTTGGAGAACCTTCTGAATTTTGGGATACACGTTCAAACTGCGTACACAATGCTTTTGTCACTTCCAAGGTACTTGAAATCTTTTGAACATTGGTTTCTAAAACAGCAGGATTTAGAGTAAATTTGCCTACAGTTTTATCTTCTTTCCAGCGAACATCAGAAAGGTTAGTTCCCTTCTGATGTTCGCTTTCCCTTTAAATTTGATAAGAGACCACTCCATAACAAATGTATATATTTCACAACTCCAAATGGAGCAAAGCTTGTAGAGAAGTAGCGCAATGTTTCATTCTAATTTCAATTTTCATTAGTATTTTTAAGAGGTTTAATGCATTATTCCCACATTGTTGGAGTTTGCAAGACTTAGGGATAGGCCAAAATAGTCTCGTATTACTAGAAAATACACCAGAAAATCTATTCGTAAAATTATAGTTGTCGGTTGTGGCAACGTAAAAATTAATTATGAGATTGTGCCCTAAATTTAATCAACAATATAGAAATTCGTTTGTAACCAGGGCTGCAGTTCCCCGGAGCCACCAACCACCCATCGAGGCATGTATCGGCTTCGGTGAAACCACTGCACTGGATGTTCGGAAAATGGATTTTTCGTGTATATTTTAAAATGCACAGTGCAGACAGGCGTATGAAAGGGATACTCTTAATTTAAACGGCTCTTGAAATAGTAGCAAAACTGCAAATTAATACTATGTAAATTTTAATTTTAAAAGAACGTTAAAAACTTTAAAAAACGAAAATAAAAATATTATTATTATTTAGTGTCTTTTGAAACGGAAATAATACACTGTACATACTTTTGAAAAAAAATAAATTAATAAAAAGGTGAAGTCGCTATAATATTTTCACTGGTATTGTTATTGCGATTATTGTACCCAGGTATTGTCCTGTTCTCGTTGAACTTGCAAAGATTACTCCCCAATGCAAACATTCTTTTTCCAATGCTTATTTTTCTTATACGTTCAGTTATTCTGGTGTGGCTATTTTTAGAGATAATTCTGTCTGCGAGTTTCAAATAAGTTACAAATACTATTGTTATTTGCAACTTACCGACAGAATTACGGCTATGGCTTTTAGCTCCGTTTCTCTGGCTGTCCGTCTCTTAATGTGTCAATCATTTTGTGTAGGATGTCCACTTTGTCATCGCAACCCTTCCTCCTCTGTTGAAGGGGTTCTAGTCAAACCTGTTGCAAAGGTAAACTACTTTGCACAGTCGTACATTAAGGGAGATCGTCCGTCTGTCTGTCACATTTACTTTGCAATCATACCTAGTACAGAGGCAGACAGCCATGCGTAGATGTGCATGAGCAGTGACTCTCATGCAGTGACTCTCCATCTTTCCGTACGTTTGTTCAATAGTGTGTCTGTTTCGCTTATCTCGTCATTGAAAAGGTTTCGGCCAAACTTAGTGTGTTAAGTATATCTTGGTTTAACCAGACCACTGAGCTGGCTATCATCTCTCCTAGGGCTGGCCCGATGGATTACATTTATTTTACGTGGCTAAGAACCTACTGGTTACCTAGCAACGGGACCTACAGCTTATTGTGGAATCCGAACCACATTATGACGAGAAATGATTAGTACAAAGGTTTAGATGTATATGAAAGATCATCCGACGGTCTGTCTGACTGTTAATAATAAATATTTTCAGGCTTCAGAGGTTTTGAATTTCCTCCAACATTTTACGTGAAAAAACTCTGTTATGTTTAGGTAGTAAATTGCCTCTTAGCCGGCCGGGCTGAAATTGTATTTTACGGCCAGAATGATAAAAAGTTGACGGCGAGTTTTAACTAATAACTCGGAAAATTGAAACTTAGTGCCATAGTGATCGAGATTTTGGAGAGAGAGAGAGAGAGAGAGAGAGAGAGAGAGAGAGAGAGAGAGAGAGAGAGAGAGAGGTGGTTGTGGGAGGTTCCCTGCTAAAGAAGATAACGGGAGACCTTTTATTACTTCTAGCATGCCTTATTTTTGGGGAGGTTAGTCTGCTGCATATATACTAGAGGCGAACTAGAAAGGGCTAGTTCTAAGGAAAATTATTTTGATTCCACAGCTTTTAAGTTATGGAAAATGTAATTTTATTTCAAATTCTCAAGGTCTGAAAAGAAGTGATTCAGAAATTTTGCATTGTAAGAAAAGGTAAGCCTGATTTTAGTGTTTTGGGTTTAGAAAAATATTATGGGATTCTAGACCGCGTAGGTTATAATGCATTAGGGATTGTAGGTTTTATTGCCCAAAGAAATTTTAGGTTGTTTTACAGAGAAACGACATAGGAGAGAATTGTAGCTGGAACACTGAAAAGACAGTCAGTATTTTCAGTTTTAGATTTTTGGTTTTCTGTGGCTTCAAAGTTATTGCTGGGTTACTGACGCAAAATTATGACTTAGAATTAGATCGAAATTACATTTTTCTTTGTAAATTCTTGCCTACAAGTCATGTTAATAACACGTGAAATTTGACTTATATCGTAAACAGTAAACAGTGACAATTTTAGCTCGTATCACAACAAGCAGCAACAATAATAAACAGCCACGGCAATGTCGAGATGTGTTGCCGAGAAGTAAAATAACTGAAAAACAAAACAGACAATCGAGACAAACAAACGAGGGAATAAACAAAGAAAGAACAGTGAAATCGACAACTGTGAAAAATAGACGGACGCTCACAATTCTGGATCCCGGCGCCAAGCATTAGTCAAAAGGTGAAGCAAGCAGCTGGAACAATGAGAGAATGTTATCGTATCCCCTCCCAAGGAGGTGAGGGCACCATAGCCCCCTCACCTCCCCCCTCCACCTTTATCTCTTAGTTGGGGGTGGTTCTCGCCGTTAGGACCAAGGGAGCAATCTTGTGTGAACCTCGCCAGCTGACAAATCGCTCCAGCCTGTTTGGACTTTCGCTAGTGCTATTGGAATAGCAATTATCTCAGAGGCCTAATAGTCCTACGTATGGAAAGGCCCATGAAAACATTTTAGGGGAGATCGTATGAAACAATTGAAGTTTCTTTTTTTTTTTTTATTTAGTAAATGCCATTAGGGGAAATGAAGTAGAAATGTCTGTACTTCTGTGCATGCACGCAAACACGCACCATACATACATACATACATATATACGTACACACACACACACACATATATATATATATATATATATATATATATATATATATATATATATATATATATATATTGTTCCCTATGTATATGTCTATTATAAATATTGATAAACACACACATGTATATGGGAATTTACATTTATTGATTTTCAGCAATAGTTTGAACAAATTTAAAGAAGTCAGGTGTGTGGATATGAAAACACTGTGTAGATTTTTCCTTATCAAAGTACAGGCTATTCGTGTGGATGTAAATTTAAATGGCTGTATTTGCTGCAAGCAGTTTCTATTTACTTTAAACGACATATGCGACTGAACACCCGAATCATTTTAAATACAAAACAGGAACTTCACTTAGAATGGATAAATGTGTGTTATTTAGTCCTTTTTCAGCAATATTTTTTTCTCATTTTATTCATTGCACTTATAGAAGCCTCTCATTCATGTACAGACCTAAAGGATTCATGAGGGAATGGATTATTTATTTTTAATAGGATATCTATTTTAATCTCTTTCATTTAATCTTTTTATTTTAACTTTTTTTGCCATTTCACATGTGAATAAATTACGAAACTATTGGTTACATTTTTATTTCCATTCACACAGTATTTCGTTGAAACAAAATTTTTACCTTTTACGCTCAAAAACATCTTTTCACTCATATTAAGACTTCGAAGTTGCCTCTCGCCTGATTTCAAAGGGAATCTGCAATAATGTCAGGCGGTTTTAGTTTGCTTTTAACGTTAAGAGGCGCTTAAAGGTGAATTGTATGATTGTTAAAACACCTCTCTCTCTCTCTCTCTCTCTCTCTCTCTCTCTCTCTCTCTCTCTCTCTCTCTCTCTCTCTCTCTCTCTCTCTCTGCAACGCTAATTATAAACCTACATTTTTGCTTTATCCGAAGTAGCGATATTAAAGCAAAAACACTGTATGTTGTGTGTATACCTTAATTAACAGCACTGCAAAAATGAATTTTTTTTTATTTTAATTTAATGGATTCCCGTAAGTGCTCGTTTTAAACGGTGGGGAATGGAGTATCTGCACCTCTGATGAATTTTTGAACACGTTTCTGCATCGTGACATCCAAGACAAAATATAGGGGAGTAAAAAATAAAGTATTAAGTGGGTATTTTCCACTTTTACAGACTTCGGAGAGAGAATTATTTCATGAAGAGTCTCTCATGATCTGAGGAAGTGATGGAGTCTGGTAATTATGGATGGGTGTCTTTTCTCCTCTCCGGGAATATTCCATCAGTTCTGATTTGATATTCATGAAGTTTATCCCTCGCTCTCTCTCTCTCTCTCTCTCTCTCTCTCTCTCTCTCTCTCTCTCTCTCTCTCTCTCTCTCTTTGACGATTTACTATTCATGAGGTAATGAATAATGTATTTGGTCTTTTCAGTTGTGTCTGAGGGTGAATTCTGGTATTTATATTGAAGTGAGCACAATATATACATACACACATATATATATATATATATATATATGCATATATATATATATATATATATATATATATATATATATATATATATATATATATATATATATATATATATATATATATATATAAAGTTTGTTAGTGTCCTTGGTTAACCTCAGTTAAGTAGTTTCCTACCTTGCCTCGGGAGGTGATAAACTCTGATTACTTCCCGCTTAAATGTAGTCTTGTAGTGATAAACATTAAAAAAATGGTGCAAGGAAGACGTGAAGATAAGGTCTCTGCAACTGTTTAAAAACATATAAATGTAAGTATAAATGTGTATGTATGTGTATATATATATATATATTTATATATATATATATATATATATATATATATATATATATATATATATATATATATATATATATATATATATATGTATATATGCATATATATATATGTGTGTATATATATGTGTGTGTGGGGAAAAATAATGTCATGAAAGTTGTTGATAAATTACTTGTCTTTACATAATCTGATATAAATATAATTATAAATAATTTGTAAGTTTTTTTATGATTTTTAATGTTAGGAGAGAGAGAGAGAGAGAGAGAGAGAGAGAGAGAGAGAGAGAGAGAGAGAGAGAGAGAGAGAGAAATCCGACTTGTCGTGGTTGTATTCAAAAGTATTCATAGTTATGTTCATCGCAGCATACACAAAACTCTCTCGTGAAATGGAAATGGTTTGCCGTTGCGACGTTGCCCGAGGCCGTTTCGTGTCTTTATTTACCCACAATGCATCACGAGAAGCAGCGGCGCTTCCAAGTACATAAACGGTGTCATTTCGCTCCGTAATTGACGGTAAACACGACTGCATTTATTCTGGGGAACACGCTAAAGCTGGCGTCGTCGCTCACGCACAAGAGCAACTCAGACTTTCTGGGGATTGTTTTCTGTACTGAACGTTGCGTGTGTATGGTTTAGATGTTTGTTTGTTTACAAGAATATCTGTACTGTGTACTCTACAGACCCACATGAATATGGCTTTAGTATGTATTTGTTTGTGTTAATTTCATTTGCATTAATATTTTGTATATTATCTGTATTTCTAAATTCTCCTGCAGTTCAGCCATCAGCACTTAACCTTGTTGATTTTCTAATCTAAATGCTGCTATTTACGATCACATAACGCTCATTAGGCACCCACAGCAGCTTTGGCGGAACTCATCATCAACGTTGAGACGTGGCTGTAGCTTCATTTTATCTTCTCTTGGCGTAATTGGTATCGTATAGACCGCCTAATAGGCAGGCTTAATAGACGCCCTTAGTGGTGATAATAGGGCCACGACGATTTCTCGCTACATTTAGTCGTTTCTGGCAGTCAGGAGATTTGTAAGATAGATCTGTAGCAATGGGTTTACTGTGAGTATACGAGTCATGAGGGGAGGTAAATTGATTGATATACTAGAAGCTGACGACATGAATGTGCTGCTGAATGAATCCACAGCGTTTGAAGTGGAGGTATATATACACCAGATTACGATGGGATCGACGCTTAGATAATTTTAACTGAAACTGAAATAACACCTCGTAACTAACGTGAATGTTTTACTGAATATGGAATGAGGAGACAAAGCCTGATAAGTTAAGTATACCTTAGTTTAACCAGACCACTGAGCTGATTAACAGCTCTCCTAGGACTGGCCCGAAGGATTAGATTTATTTTACGTGGCTAAGAACCAACTGGTTAACTAACAACGGGACCAACAGCTTATTGTGGAATCCGAACCACATTATAGCGAGAAATGAATTTCTATCACCAGAAATAAACTCCTCTAATCCTTCATTGGCTGGTCGGAGAATCGAACGCGGGCCCAGCAGAGTGCTATCTGAGAACGGTACCCACCCGTCCAATGAGGAAGAACAAAACCTGATGAATGGGAATTGGATGTCATAACTAAGGTAGCAAGGAAAGGTGACTGACCGAATTATCGAGGCCTTGAACTCATGTCGATAGTAATGGAATATTCAGCATGCTTATTCACAGCATGTTAGAGAAAGAAACTGATAAAAAAGCGTGCAGATGAACAAACTAGTTTTAGCGCAAGCAGGAGTTGCACAGATCAAATGTTTGTGATAGCTTTTTTTCTCATCACGAGAGCATTTGAAAGCATTCATAAACCAATATTATGGAAGTGGAAGGTCTTGCACAAATGTTGATGGGGACTTGTCAAGTGAATTTGCACTAAATAATGAGTGCTACATAGTAATGTTGTTTAGCCTTTTCTGTGTTCCATCTCCAATTTCACAGTGAAAAGGTGGTCAGAGATGGAAGAGCTTTAGGCTGGAATAACGACAAAAACTTCACAGACTTAGAATGTGCAGACAATGGTGTTTAATCAGGAAAACGAGATTTACAAAGTTTGCTTTAATAGAATTCTTTGTATTTTACCCAAAGTCCCTTGACCGTTACAGTGGAAATAGGACTTTGAAAATTCGTTGTTGACTTTGAAAAAGGTTAGTATAATCTACTTAGGGTCTGTGAGTTAATTAGATTATTTTCCAGGTAATAAATTTTGAATGTTTACTGTAATTGAAGTGAAAGTTGATAAGTAAAATCGCACAATCGGTGCGTCTTTTCAAGACAGGAATGAATAATAACATTACATTCGTATACAGGCAACAAACTGTAAGTATAGGCAATAAAAAAAAAGTTAAGTATATCTTAGTTTAACCAGACCACTGAGCTGGTTAACAGCTTCCCTAGGGCTGGCCCGAAGGATTAGATTTATTTTACGTGGCTAAGAACTAACTGGTTACCTAGCAACGGGACCTACAGCTTTTTGTGGAATCCGAACCACATTATGACGAGAAATGAATTTCTATCACCAGAAATAAATTCCTCTAATTCTTCATTGGCCGGTCGGAGGGTCGAACGCTGGGACAACAGCGTGCTAGCCGAAAGCTTTACCCACCCATCCAATGAAGAACTACAGCATAGGCAATAAAAAATAGGCTTTTTAACCTCGAGTGAGAAAAATTAATCAAGCCATAATAATGGAAAGTATTGCTAATAAAAAAAGTTAACTTCCAAATCCTGTAAAGTTGAAAGAACTCGGAAATAGATCTCACGCGGAAAAGGACACGGTAGAGAAATTTGGATTCAAAACCACGCCCTTTTCGTGACGAGAAATCAGATGGTAGAGGCATATCACGAGAACTTTTTCTCACGTGTAGGCGAAGGAAACGCTGCCGTTTCCTTTCCCATCCCTCACTGATGAAAAATAACGGCATTCATACTTATATAGGAACTCCCACAAAAACTCAAAAATGCATACATTCTTACTTTAACCGTTGGCTGTGGTACCCAGATGAAATTGCTGCCGTAATAGTTGTCAATGCTCAGTAGCGTAGAACCATTTCAAGGCGAGAAAAACCATCTTTGACTGGTATAAACTTTCGTCGAAACAGTGACATTTACGTTGTTCTGTAAGATGCAATGTACGATATATTGCTGCATTTTACAGTGCTACGTTTGGTCTTGAGGAGTGTGTTTTTCTCCTAATTTTAGGACATAACTCCCTTTGGAGTATAATAAAGGGACTGTGTTTTTTGTGAGGTTTAGACAGGGAAACTTATGCAATCCTTGGTAGGTCATTAAGTAAAAGTATTGAAATTATACAAGGATGATTGAATGGTTGTGAGAATAATGATTCGTGTGACTGCCTTTTATTTTTTCTTTTTTGAGGCGGTTAGTAAGACAGACAGACAGACAGACAGACAGACAGACAGACAGAGACGTGAGAGGGTTTGGCATGTTAATAATGAAAGTTGATGGAAACAAATATTTTCAGCATTTTGTGTTTGTGTGCAGTTAGTTAAATAAGAATTAAAAAGTAAAAAAAAAATTCTGTAGACCCCATTGAAAAAGGCTTCACTCAGCTCTGATGTATATAGCATTATGGATGGTAAGATGATGAATGGTAGATAGTGTTAAAAATTTTGTTGTTGAGAAAGTATTATAAGGCACTCAAGACAAAGAGTGATGAAGTAATGGGGCAATTGGACGAGGAACAATGGATCTGGCTGAAGGTGCGTGTGTAACTGGGATACATGAAAATAAAAAAAAATTACTTGGAATTAGGGCAAAAGGCTTGAGGTATAGTTTAAGACTTGTGTTTAGTACGCTGATGTAAGTAACATTTTTGTAAATATACACATTTTACTTGATACAGTGACAAGTAAGGTTTGGCGAAAGAATAATGAATTCTAATTTTTTTTTAACTAATTTAAAAGGAACGTTGACAAGCGTATTGGAATGAAGGCCTGAGGGAAGAATAAGGTCACGAATTTAAGTGATTGGGTCACTTAAGTAAAGAATAGAAATTGACAAGAAGTGAAGAAATAAAAAAAAATAAAAATGAACCAGAGTGGTATCTGACATGTGATGCATCACTTGTTTAGATTGTTTTTGCATCTTTTAGCTAAGATCAACATTAAAAAGGAGTTCTTTGATATTTCATCAAGTTAAGTCGTAAAATTAAAATGGTGTTTAGGGTTTGCACCTGTTTATTGGTGCCGTAACACCGAGCCTTCTTGTTATAAAGACCATGTATGTTTTCAGTGTTAGGTTAGAGAAGTGTTTATATCACTGTGCACATTGCAGCCTGATTATCGTAAATATCGTATGAGCACCTTTCTCTCTCTCTCTCTCTCTCTCTCTCTCTCTCTCTCTGTGAATAAGACTTTCCAAAACTTTCTGTTTTGCAACCGGTATCATCTGCTATTTTCATCCTCCCTCGTTCATTCTCCTGCATACCGTCACACGAACAGTGACGTGCGCGTGAAGTTCCACAGTCATGAATGACTGCGCAACTGCTTCTTTTCTACGCTCTGACAACAAAATGACGTAAGATTGTCGGCGAATATGGTGGAACGTCTCGTGACGAATTCTGCTTACAAAACGCCCGCCTCTCTTCCTTTATTGACTCATCCCTGCCGTCATTTCTCCCGTGTAGGGGAAAGTATCTCTCGTTATTTTTATTATTCATAATGTGCTTATGCATATTTGGTAGAAGAAAAAGTTAATTTTCTCAGCAAACTTCCATTGAGTAAAATATCAGTCTGCAAACAACAAAGGAAAGTAGCCAAGAAAAGAATATTCAGATATTCATGAGAATAGCAAAGCAAATAAATAAAGTAATCCTTTGAAATAAAAAGCCGCTGTGGAGAAAGTCACAGGCGCCAAGAAGAAGGAAAATAATTTTTTAAAGTTGCCTTACTTTGTATTAAGCATAAGACCGTCGACATTTATATCGATATCAGTGACCATGATATTCGTGATGCCAGATTATTTTCAAATATTCAGTTCACGGAAATGAAAGGCACCGTAGCTTGAGGAATGATGACGGTCTGCAAAGCAAGGAGTTCGCGCTAACGCCCCATCATGATATGAAGAAGTGAACATTGTGATTATATGACAATCTCCATCCTGTGAGTACGATCTCGAATTGCCAAAATTTTGATTTTTACGACCGTATATTACTGCTTAGAAAGCAGACACTTGCTTCCTGACTGGCTGAAAATTAGTTCTAATGGTGCCTTTTTAAGTATGATTTGTACAATATTCTTTCGTAGGTATCCTCAGAGTAGGTACCGTATTGCATAATTCATGATCTTTTGGGGGAAATTATTTTTTTTATTATGGAAAATAGATGCATTTTCAGCCCGACTGTTTAAATTTTCTAGAATTTTTAATGCACCTAGAAATGTTAAATTGGTCTTTCAAAGACGAAGTCAAGTTTATGCTCTTATTTGGTGTGCAGATAATTATTAGAATTTCTTTCTGTAAATCTGCCAACTTTATTTACTTTACGGCGACTATGAGCAAAACTTCGCCAGGTCATTCAGGAGGTTTTAAATCACTTAGTTTATTAAAATGAACCACATCATATTCATAACATACTAACCAAATGACACGGTAACACAGTGTCTAGACAAACGCCCTTCTACATATTTTAGAATTCTTAGTTCAAATGCTGTTTCTGGTAATGTCCCGGACATGAAAACAGTTACTTGCCTTGGAAGTCTTATAAGTAATTTTTCAGTCATGCTATGATTATTTTGTGCTGCTTCTCTAGACGTGTATGGAGCTTACTCTTCCCTGAGTATAGCAGTTTTAAAATACAACCTTTATTTTTGTATTTAATATTAACAGTTTTGATTAAACTTTTTTTTTTAAGTTAGAGAAATTTGTGTTTATTGAGATAGCCATGCGGCAAAGACAAGGGAAAGGCTATTGAGCTTTTGGGCAGTGCCCTTGAGACGGAACATAAACAAATGAATAGCGCCCAAGCCCATATACTCCACCCAAGATAGACCTCTCGGGAGTCATTGGCTTCTTATGACTCAGCAGGTAAATGTATGGGTCTTCTCTAACACTGTATCCCTAGTTCACAGGGACAGTGACGTTGTGTAGCCATTGAAGTATACTAAGCCATGAAGTATATCAAGCCAACGAAGTATATTAAGCCATAACGTATATCAAGCCAATGAAGTATATTTAGCCATGAAGTACAGCAAGCAAGTGAAGTGTGTTACGCCATGAAGCATATCAAGCTAATGTAATATATCAGGCAGGACTTGATCTAAAGAAACCACTTACTGCGAGTCGCTGACGATCTCACCAAACCACCGAATCTCTTTGTTTACCATTGTAATGAGAATTGTCCCCAGACGTCTAGTCAAGAGGTTCATCTCAGCTTCTAACCCGAAGCCAGTTGTCGATTATTGTTATACCCAGTCATCAAGCTTGGCCTTGGCTTATTTAGTGAGGAGGAAAGTCTCTTCTCTGTTTTATTTTATATTTTGTGTTTATAGAAACTGTATTTGGAATATTTGATTCAACGTCTGTTGTTTTGATTCTTTCATCCCAGTGAACACACTGTTGGGAGCCTTATTATTTCTCTCCACAGTTTCAGCAAGGTAAAAAGCATTATCTTACCCCGCCATTATCATTTTTATTACTATTATAACTATTTTTACCTTGTCTCTCGGCTTGGTAACTTTCAATCTCGCACGTATATATCATACGCACACTATATATATATATATATATATATATATATATATATATATATATATATATATATATATATATATATATATGTATATATATATATATATATATATATATATATATATATATATATATATATATATATATATATACACACACACGTACACAAACACACACAAATATATATATATATATATATATATATATATATATATATATATATATATATATATATATAGTTTTGGAGGTGACAATAAATCCCAGCCGATATTGTGAAAGGTTATGCTGCCTACCATCACCAGAGATTACAGTTCAAATACACTGGCCCATCAGAAGCAAGATAAAAGCTTCATTGATATTGGCGGTGGATATTTGCCGAAAGCAAAAATAACTAAATAAATAAAAAAACTAGCTATAGATGCTTATAAACCTCTGATACATTTATTCATTGTGTATGCTTATGAATCACAGAGGGTTTGAAAAACTTGAACGTTTAGGTACAATTAAATCTGCCGCTAACAAATTTTTGATGAAATATTTTAGAAATAATGCTAACAAGACTTTGGTTATCCAATCAAACGTTAAGAGTCCCCCGTATTCTCTTGATCGCTGCTTTCATGTTTGAAAATCTGTATAGTTTTGTATTCTATATGACGTTCAGCCGGTTTTCCTTTTTATCTATATATAACCTTTTATTAAAAGAAAATAATCCGCGTAAAGCTAAATGTTGCAATGGAATAGACACTTAATTGGTGTCTAGATCAATAGATACGTTTAACTAATTGATATACTGGTGAATGTATTTTATCTCCAGCCACCAAATTTTGCAAGTAAACGACGGTTTTAAACCATACAGAACTTGAACTCTCCCTTTGTGCCTGTTTGCTTTCAGCATTTTACGCTTTTATTTCTGGCGGGATATTCAGCATGAACTATGCCCCTTCAGAAAAAGTTGCACTAATAACTGCTGCCTCAAAAACAGGGATGAAAATGTTGGAAGATTTAATACCCTTGTTAGAGTTGGAACGGGGCAGAGATTACGAGGTCTAACTTACGTCCTTCTCGTGAAGGATTGGGGAACTGCAGCTTGAATTTCCATTTCCACCTAAAGACTGAGATTTGTATGTATGTATATATACACATACATGTGTGCGTTTGTATATATATAAATATATATTAACTTTATCACATACACAATTGTTCTGTGCATTAGTAGAATCACTAAAAGGACCTCATTCAAATTGGATGGTGTCTAATGGAGTATTTAATCAGAAAAAGTTACAAGCTTTCTTGGACAAACAGTCCACATTATCAAGTATCCATACCATCCAGTTTGAATGAGGTCCTTTTAGTAATATAAATATATATATATATATATATATATATATATATATATATATATATATATATATATATATATATATATATGTATGTATGTATGTATGTATGTATGTATGTATGTATGTATGTATGTATTTTAATTTAATCTGGATGTTGTTGCCATACGGAATATTTTTGTCTTGGGCATCAAATGCATTGTGCTGCAGGGTAGAGAAACGCAGTGGGATGGTTCTCAGGTGCTGGGAATAGGACATTAACCATAAATGACATCTGAGGCTCTTCTCCTATGGCCAAAAGCAGTCATACTTTTTCACTTCTGTCGAGTTCGGTTAAATACGTCAATAGCATGCTCAGTGCCCCGAGTGTTATGAAAATGCAGCCAGGTGTTGTAAGGCCATACCTTGTTTTCACATTGTATAAAAGTGATAGGAGGAACAAAATTTGTAGTCAACGCTGGTAATATTCGTAGGTTTCGTCGAGAAGAGATGTGTAATGAAGCGAAAACTAAAGGAATTCAATGAGATCAGATTGATGGGATTGGAAAGCAAGGTCTAGGAAAGATATAAGAAGCATTATTATGTCTTAGGTGGCTGAGGGATGCAGAGCAAGTGATGTACTTGTATCAGAAAGACTGCAAGTGAAAGTATGTAAAATTTACGCCATAAGTGAGTATTAATAGCAGACAGAAACCCGTACAAATTCCAAGATTAACGAGTCAGAATAAGGTGAGTAGTGCAATGTTTTTAAATGTTGAAGCTCTGTTGTTAGCCCCTTGTGGCAGTAAATAAAGCGAAAGATTCATCTTTGCCTCTGAATTTCAGAGATGGTTAGTGACACTTAAGAAATTGCTATGAAGCGGATTACTTTAATTTTTTTCGTGGTAAATGTATCTTCGACTGGCGTCAGAGATTTCTCTGAGACCACTCCTTTTAAGGGAAATGACTGAAGGAAAAAGTATATTTACTTTGATTTTTATGTAAAATTATAATGGTTTATATTTTAGAGTGTCTGTCATATATATATATATATATATATATATATATATATATATATATATATATATGTATAATATATATTATATATACATTATATATATACTTATATATATACACACATATGCATACATACACACACATATTCACATGCATTTAAATCACTAACATGATGAAGCTCGTAGTGTAATCTTCTTTGGAAACTCATTCATTAGTAATCCATTTTGATATTCTAGTAACCCATGCTATTTACGTGCAGGTAATCATGTATTATTGAGCTAGGAGGAGGAGGATGAGGACAGAGAGATCCATCGAGTGGTTGCCATGGTAACCTCTCTCTCTCTCTCTCTCTCTCTCTCTCTCTCTCTCTCTCTCTCTCTCTCCAGCTTGTGTACACCAAGCTAATACCACGGAGTAGTGTATTTGTGAATCCGGTAATAAATAAGTTACCACAGGTTTCACTGTCTGTTATTAATACTCAGTTATGGCGTCATCAGCGTAAACAGTCTTTTCCTGCTTCGGTTCGCTATCATTCTCATAATATAACCTTTCCGTTTTTAAGAGTCAGGTCTCTCACTTGCCTCATGGTTAGAATTTCCTTGCTCCCTCATTCTACTATATAAGGAGCAGAGTGTGTGTGTGTGTATATGTATATATATATATATATATATATATATATATATATATATAAATATATATATATATATATATATATATATATATATATATATATATATATATATATATATATATATATATATATATATATATATACATATATATGTGTGTGTGTATATACTTATAAAGGATAGTATATATATACTTTGTTACTGTATGTAACTCAGATAATATTACGTGTACCTTGTTTAACTCTCAAAATGCAGTAAGGAATAAAGTGCTAGATAGAAGTACGATGCAACTCCAGGCTTACTAGCATATTGCTGTCCTGTTTAATTTTCCTAATCACTGCTCAGCCAGATTAAGTAATTTGGTGTCCTCTTTTGCATGTTTGAGCTTGGAAAGTCAAGATATATTAATTTTTCATTTTTACATTGCAATAGAATATGTATATTCTTTGTAAAATTCGGCAAATGAAGACGGGAAAACTGTTCTTTGCATTGTTCGAGGAAAGTTTGGTCATTGCATGACCTTCAGACAGAACATTTTTAATAAAAAAAAAAAGCGCTGCTTAGTTTTCTTCCTTTTGGTATCTTAAATGTTGAACCAATTCTTCCTTTTGTAGACTTTTTATAAACCCTAATACTTCTTGTAATGATGGTGACTCTGCAGATAGCTGTTATTACTGAAGCAGATACTGCAGTCAGCAAGACAAGTCCTCACTGGCGGGAGGAGGCGTTGGAGAGTTTCAGTTATCAGTGTTATTGAAAAAGTAATTGGCCTTGAATGCTTATTAGGCTGTCGTAAGCTCCATGTATAGATTTCAGACGTATCTAGGGGAAAATATTATTATTATTATTATTATTATTATTATTATTATTGGAGAAGCACATCCGCAGTTATGTATATGTACATATATTTAAAGATAAATCAATATAGATAGTTTTCGGGAACTTGAAAAGGGGAACCGAACGAGTTCCCGAAAGTTATCTATATTGATTTATCTTTAGATGTATGTACATATACATAACTGTGGATTTGCTTCTCCATTTTAAGACTCGTGCTACTATGAGTATTTTTTCATTATTATTATTATTATTGTTATTATTATTATTGCGGAAGTGTGTATGTCGATAATAGGAATAGCAGACTGGCGTCACAGCAGTGATGAACATGACGATACGTCGGGACGCTGATTATGATATGATGATGACTTGTGCAGTAGGTGTATTCATAGCAATATCAACAATGGCAGCACTTGGGGCTAATAACTAAATTGGCTACGGTCGGATGAAACCAGACGGGTTAAAGTAGAGGTTGAAGTAAATATTAAATAAGATCCTCATAAAAATGTGAGATAAAAAAAAAGAGAAAGTAAAAAGAGAAACAGCCGTCTCTTTCCTAATAGGGTATGACGTCTGACAGCCTCCTTTTTTGAAGTCATTTGTCAAGACGAAAAACAAAGGAAGAGAGAGAGAGAGAGAGAGAGAGAGAGAGAGAGAGAGAGAGAGAGAGAGAGAATCGGCGCGTTGATGGAAGAGACCGCAGAAAGACATGATAGGGAGGAGTTTTATTCCATCTTCATCCTTTTCTCATTTAGATCCTTTGGTCTATGATGTTTTCGAGGATTATTTATGTTGTTTTCTCCCCTTTTCCCCTCATCTGAAAGGGAGGTGCTTATCGTATATTTGTTGCTTGTAATAGCGCTTTGTTTTATTTCCATTTCAATTTATTTTTTCAATTCAGTGATTAGTGCCACATTCATACTTTAGCTGCTGAATCGTGGATGAAACCCGAGTGCGGAAATTTTACACAGTCGAACCTTGTCTATCTCATTCTTGAAGACATCAATCATTTGCATTTTTCTGGGCCAATGCCAAAACATCAAACTTTCTTTCCTTAAACAATTCACCTTGCATAAATTTCTTCTCTTATGTACTACATCTATGTACTTACAAAACCCCAAGACTTCCTCAGGTTTTTTGCAACATAACTGCAAGGTATGGGTCAGCAAATCCCATGTCCCTCGACCATTTGGTGATTTTTACAGCTCGGGGAGCGGCAAGAAAGCTATTTTCTTTTTCAGCCATCCCTCAGTAGAGAAAGATATAATAGTTTCCCTTGGTCGTAGAAGAGGCTCAAACTTACATTAGTGGCATTTCTTCTTATAAAGGGGTTAACAACGTTTTACTAGTCCATCCTTAGCATTGAGGTACATTCAGTCTGTACCTTAAACACACACATACACACACACACACACACACATATATATATATATATATATATATATATATATATATATATATATATATATATAATATAGATATATATGTATATATATGTACATATATATGCATATATGTATATATATATGCAAATATATATGTATATATGTGAGTGTGTGTGTGTGTTTGTGTGTGTGTGTGCGTGTGTATGTATGTATCCCTAAGCTCTTGGAGTTAATAAAGGAACTGAAGTTCCCATTTTATGGGTTCTGCATGGGCTTCGTCATTCTTTATAGTCCTCTGCTCTTCGACTTTTCTCCCGTTTTTATTTTGTGCTACTCCTACGACCCTCCCCTGGCTGCCCCTCACCCAACCCTTCCCTTCATTTTCACTTGATTTTCCTGGTTGGAGTTTAAATTCACTGTAATTCTGTCATTGTCTGTCTCCCTTGTCCCTCCCTGCCGCTTCCTGTCACCCTCCTCCTCCTCCTCCCCCTCCTCCGCTTTTTGTTCTTGTTACCTACATATTTCATGACCCTAGTGTGTGTGTGTGGGTGTCCTTGCCCGTGTCAGCTACTGATGGCTCTTAACAACTTGAGACTCTCTCTCTCTCTCTCTCTCTCTCTCTCTCTCTCTCTCTCTCTCTCTCTCTCTGTTTCTTTTTAGTACTACGGTTTTGTTTGTTTCTTCTTCTGTGACTTTATCATATTATTTGGCCCGAAGGTATTTGTCGAAATTTCTTTCTTTCACTGGTGTGTCCTACTGAATTATTTATTATTCATTATCATTTAATAGAAAACAAATGAAAGTGTGACTTGCGGAGACGAAAGGAGATCGTGGGAAAGAAAGGAGGCTCAGAGGAAGAAGCTTTGTTTAAGAGGCGTGAGGAAAAGAATAATGATGAGAGAAATGAAACTAGAGATGACGAAGGCAGAGAGACCTATAATTCCATATGGGATAAAATGAGCAAAAGTAAAAAGGGAGTCTTTATAGATGTGAGTAGACGTACAAAGACTGTACGAGAAATAGATCAGTATACTAATGACTGTAAAAGTCTTCTGCTTACGGGGAAGGAAAGGGACGTGAAGAAAGAGTACCTAGTAGAAGAGGCATTAGAATAGAAAATCCAGTTTCTCGAGATACTTCTTCACGATGAGAGAAGGGAAAGAGTCGTTTCCCTTCAATGCATCTCCGATATCTCTTTCGACTCGGATCTATTGATAAGTGATCATCGGCACAGTAGTGATGAGAAGCGAGCATAGTTTACAAGTAAGAAAAGAACTTCTCACCTCTCTCTCTCTCTCTCTCTCTCTCTCTCTCTCTCTCTCTCTCTCTCTCTCTCTCTCTCTCTCTTTGTGGCGGTATGGTATGAATTTGATGTAAGATCTAAATATTCGTATTATCCCGTTGTATAGTTAGTGCTTCCCTCCGGTTTATGTCTGAAAAGGCTTTTGTTTTTTAGTTTTAATTATTGTTTCCCTCGTGTTTTAAATTACTCAGTAGGTAATTGTTTCATGGTGTATTTCAGAATGAGTCTTAAGTTTCGTTCGATGGATTATTTCGCACTCTCTCTCTCTCTCTCTCTCTCTCTCTCTCTCTCTCTCTCTCTCTCTCTCTCTCTCTCTCTCTCTCTCTCTCTCTCTGTGTTTGTGTGTGCCTATCTGAACTCTGGTAACAATATAATTTTTACCTTATTTTCGGACATTTTGCGAAACATTTGGCTTACGTTTACCTCCCAAGATTACATTGATGAAAAATGAATGTCTGATAAATGGGCTCTAGCCAAATACACGGCACTTTGAAGAATAAATACTTTTCCTTCCGGAAGAAGAACGTTACCTAAAGCACTGGAAAAGATTTGCAGAATTGATTTTTATTGTGCTATTACGAACAAGTTCTCTGAGTAAAATCACAACGGAAGTAATTTAAAAATAACTTTTTTTTTTATCTTTGGAAAAACCTCGACTTGAAGAAATGTGAATTTACATCATCCCAAAATCGAAACTTAACTGCGTTATTAATTTCTTTCTCGAAATCTTATAAGGCAGCAGGAAAAATTCTTGTAAAACTTCAAAATTCGAACATTATGCAAGTTGATTCGCACGCATGCTGAACAGTAAGCTGCACTCTGAGAGAAATCGCCAGAAAGATAACTCGCCTTTTTTGTGAACTAGGAAGATGGGTGAATCTGTTTTCAAGTACGTCAAATGGATTGAGTGATATCATGCTGAGTCCCTGTGTGCTTTACTTTATACGGGGCACAGGGAGCATTTGCAAAGGTTTGCATGGTAGAACTGATTACGCGAGAGTCTCCTAGTCCTACAGGATATGCACGGGAGACAATAAATTAATAGATTTCCCTTCATTCTCAGACTTTTTTGATTTTAGTGAGGGTATGCAAACTGATTGACATCGATAAAAATTTGAATATGATGTTGCCGTAAGTTATTATGTTTCTCTGTTGTCTGTCATCATAAAAAAGATTAAACCTGACGAGGCATCACCGTTGGCTTAATAACCAGATTTGATAATGACTATTCCTTACAGCAAGGTCCGACGGACGATGTGTTTTTCTTGGTTTATAACATTTCTTGCAAATCTTGGCAGTTATGGCCACCGAAAGTGTGAGCAGTGGGGTTATTATTTCCTTAAGTATACTCCCGTTATTCACCTTTTCTCATTCGGTGTTCATTAACATTTTAATCTCTTTCTACCATTTACCATGTTTTTCATATTTTGTTGTGAATTTACTACTAGAGGCTGATTATTGAAAATTTCCATTTGATAATCATAATGTGTGTGTTACTGAATAGGTTATGATAGTTTTGATTACAGTATTAATGATAATAAGTCCAGCAGCTTTAACCACTACCGCAGGAACGGTAAGAATAAAAGTACACCTCTCTGAAATCGTCTTTCCCCATTGAGAGAAAAAAATGTCTCTTGCCTAAGCGAAAGTTTGATAGTTGCTTCAGTGGTGGAAACTATGTGGAGATATTGGAGTTTCTTCAAGCTCTACGTGTGAATATTGCACACCATCTGACTGAGCAATATGCGGAAGAGCGTTAAAGGCAGGGATTGAAGAGCTAAAGAAACCATTTCACGAGCATAATGTGTTAGCCATGATGGTATGGAATTACGTAGTAATGTCAGTAATTGTACAGATTTTGCAAGCGATTATTAACGCTATCTAGGGGCAAGAGTTGTGGACTTCTGGTCAGGGAAGAGGAAGCATTTCATTCACTTTCTTTTTTATAGGTTCGTCGACATTTCCGTTGGGGTTCGTTGTCAATAGGGGTAGAAATTTGTTTGTGTTCGTGGTGGAATTTCACAGTTTGTATAGCAGTGGTTTTGTATGCATCTGTATATGAACCCATATACATGTGTATGTGTGTATGAAAGAATATCGATTGCCTTAATATCCTTGTAACCAGTTCCACCTTCTTTTCTTAACGTATATATAGCCTTGTACTTTCATATATATGTTCATAATTGTACTTGATTTAGTGCAAAATGAGTTTCCCTTCTTTGCATTTTTATTAAATGTATGTGTGTGTGTATGTATGTATGTAGATATGTATTTTTTATGTATATATGTATGTGTGTATATGTATACCCATATATCACCGTAATAAAACGAAATACATTCTGTTGCTTTTTCAGTAGTATTGTGTCAAAGGAGAAGGGAACTTTAACTGTTATTCGGGGAATGTTAAAAATGTAAAAGCTAACAAAACGACAGAGAGAGAGAGAGAGAGAGAGAGAGAGAGAGAGAGAGAGAGAGAGAGAGGGGGGAGAGAGAGAGAGAGAGAAAAATTCGTTGGAAGCACAGTGCCAACTGGTACTCAAAAGCTGTTGACGCGGAATTAGTGTGACCTTGAATGCTATTCGCGTTTTTATGTCTGCTCAAGAAGAGAGAAATAAAAAGAAAATGTGTATGAAGAAATAAGGAAATAGAAATGATGGATTTAACTGCATTGTAGTTGTGAGGAGCTTTTTGTGTCAGATTGAATGTTAAACGGTGATATACTGCTGCAAGGCAACCAGAACTGGTATATATAGGAATGCAAAAATTGCTGAATATAAATATGAATGGTTGTGGTTATAATTATTATTATTATTATTATTTCTGTGGTAGGTTGAAAATAATGACTATGTGAATGGGGAGGAAATTAATTGCATGTTATAAAGAGAGAGAGAGAGAGAGAGAGAGAGAGAGAGAGAGAGAGAGAGAGAGAGAGAGATTATTATAATAAACTTTTGGACTTACTGGTCTTTGCAAAATGCATATTCACCCTGCTTCTGTTTCAGTGAGAGAGAGAGAGAGAGAGAGAGAGAGAGAGAGAGAGAGAGAGAGAGAGAGAGAGAGAGAGAGAATATTATTAGATTCTTTTGAACTTTCGGTCCCACTCAGAGAGAGAGAGAGAGAGAAGGCTCATCTCTCTCTCTCTCTCTCTCTCTCTCTCTCTCTTTCATCCTTGGAATCAGCACCCCCCCTTTTTCCCCCATTATCGAGCTTAATCTCATCCCATCGCCAGAGTCAAGATTATGCTAATTGGTGTGGGAATAACCTAACCGATGCTGAAGGATGCCATTAAGGATAAGAACTTCATATGGCAGGATTAGAAGGATTTCCGTTTTGGGGAGAGGAAGGGAAACCTAAAGATAGGATCCCCCAAATCTCACCTCTTAGGAATCACCTATTCCATAGTGAGTAGGGGTACGACCCTAAATGGTCTTTAACGCCTCAGTTTAATGGTACGGAAGAATTAAGTGTTAGAAGAGAAAGGAATGAGTGAAGGATAGGAGGTACAATAAGTAAAAATAAAAAATGCGCCGGTTTCTTCGGCGCAATCGAGTTTTCTGTACAGCGTATAATGCTGTATGAAACTCTCAGCCACGGCCTATGAAACTCTCAGCCGTGGCCCATGAAACTTTCAGCCACGGCCCGGTGATGACCTGTGCTGTTGGCACCCATAGCTGTGCCAGACGCATGATAATGGCTAACTTTAACCTTAAGTAAAATAAAAACTTCTGAGGCTAGAGGGCTGCAATTTGATATGTTTGATATTTGGAGGGTGGGTGATCAACATACCAATTTGCAGCCCTCTATCCTCAGTAGTTTTTAAGATCTGAGGGCGGACAGAAAAAGTGCGGATGGACAGACAAAGCAGGCACAATAATTTTCTTTAACAGAAAACTAAAAGTGAAATATGAAAAATAAAGCGGAAGTGTGAAGGAGAATAGAAACGATTAAAGTATATGAGGTAGGGGAAGAACATTAAAAAGAAAAATTTGATTATTGAATTTGGATGGAAAGAGGTAAAATTGATAGACGTATAGTTGACAAGGGTGGATGAAACGAGATGAGTTGCGTAAGGAGGAGGAAGGAATGGGAAAGAGAATATTTGTTCTAAAGAAAAGATAATCAATTGGAAGGCTCTGGGAAAATAAAGAAGCAAATTGATAAAAGGAAGAGAGTGAATGGAAGTTGAACGATGGGTAGGGATACAAGATTTAGATATGACATGAACTGTATTAGATATTTGAGTATTGTATCTCACAACAACAAAATAAGGTTATTTTGTTATGCGTTTGCCATGTGGCACATAAGGATTATTAGTGCTTTTACAAGAGCAAAAAACGGCAGGAGCTGAGAGATCTTCATCACATAACAAGATCTCTCCTTTCTTTGTTTTGTTTTTTACTATACAAATGAGTATCAGCAGTAAGATGTCCTTTCTATAATGTGATCAGAACTAATAACAAAATCCCTCCTTTCCATCATGTCCATGTTAATCATGTTAATAAAAGCAATATCAATAATAAGGTTTTCCAATCTTAATCTTGTCGAGATAAACAATATCATTCATAACAGTAACAGTAGCAAGCCATGATTTGGAAGAAATCCACATAACAAGGAATAGACCCACGAACCAGCGGCTCATGGCGAGTCAAGAAAAAAGGGGTGAGGAGTGAGGTGTTAAATAGTGAAGGGGGAAAAACTAGAGGGGTGACATAGAGGGGAGATTAGGGACTCCGTAATTGGTAGTTATGGGGAGACTTAACAAGGTGTTACCGCTTGGGACTTCACATCTCCCGGCGTATGAACGATCGCAGATGTTTCGGCTTATGAAAGAGCATATGATTTATTGTACGTGATGTGGCTGATGACTGAATACCGTGCCGTGAATGTGATCTTAGTAGTTTGTCGATTTGGTGGGTTGTAGTCAACGTGGAGAAGGGTATAGTCAAGCACCTTCACTCCAAAACTTGATGAGGACCAGAGGGTTTAGTAATTTTAAGCAACTCCTCTCTAAGAGGAAAAGGTACATTTGTGTGTCTATATATATATATATATATATATATATATATATATATATATATATATATATATATATATATATATATATATATGTGTGTGTGTGTGTGTGTATTATTTTCTGCTTGAGTGTAGTCTTCATTTTAACAAGTTTCTGTCTAATCTATATATATATATATATATATATATATATATATATATATATATATATATATATATATATATATACACATACATACGTACGTACATATATATATATATATATATATATAAATATATATATATATATATATATATATATATATATATATATATCGTATACATGTATATATACATATATATATATGTGTGTGTGCGCGCACGTAAATATAAATCCATACACTCCAACCACACCATTAACCAACTACGTCAGTCTTGTTTGGAAATCCCATGGGAACTCGCCGGTATGAAAAAGTAAGACGGGTAGGAAGAGGAAATTTACATACCTTACATTTAAATTCTTACACATTCTACCAAAAGAAATCCTGAGCTAATTATAGTAACTTTTGTCATGTTCCTGAGAAAGAGAGAGAGAGAGAGAGAGAGAGAGAGAGAGAGAGAGAGAATAACGTAGTTATATAGGAGCATTAATACTGGAATGTGTACGTGTTGGGGATGAAACACTTGAGAGAGAGAGAGAGAACTTCGTTTTACAGTAGCATTTCATGAATATTAGAATGTGTACGTGTTGGGGATGAAACGCTGAGAGAGAGAGAGAGAGAGAGAGAGAGAGAGAGAGAGAGAGAGAGTAATACCTATGTTTTAAATCGGCGTTTCATTGATATTGGAATGTATTTGTGTGTGAGGTGGAATGCGGAACGCCGAGTCTCGGAGTGCTGAAGTGTTAAGCAAATCAGTCATCCATATTGACGAGTCCAGGATGATCTGCTGACTCATCCGCTTAAAGCCTTTGCTCATACGTTGGGCGGTTTACATTTCGCTCGGTGGATTTTATTTCATCCAATTTATTTTGTGTTAAATAAATTAGTGTGTGTGTCTGTGTGTTTGTGTGTGCGCGCGCGTGTGTGTGCATTTGAGTGTACCTATGATTTTCTTTGATGTAGATTTAAGTATTATTTAGATCGTATTGATGCAACTTTGCAGAACCTTAATTGAATAGCCATATCTGAGAAAAAAAAAATGAAGTGACAAGGTATATGCCACGAGAATTATCGCCAAAATCCAAGTATTTTTGTGATAATCCTTGTGGTATATTACCTTGTCACTTCAGTTTTTTCTGCAAAGGTGGGGAAGAATAAAATTTTTTCGCTTAATGTCTGCTTATCTGTGATACTACACTTAAATCCACTTAGTTTGTAGACCTTGTGACATTGAACATGACCTTGAAACTAGAATAAAATGACATCGGGGACATTCTCGCTTCACAAGCACATGCCCTCTCCATCACTTCACTTATCTGAATCCTCTTAGAGAAGAGTACATGTGTCGTTATGAACATGCTTTGCTTTAAAAGTGCTTCCCGATCTCTGTTTTGCTTGAAAAGTGCCGTCTGCATTGTTGTGTATTTCACTAAGTCTTTAGAAGGACTAATGGTTTTTCATTCCGTCGACCTCCTGTAAATAGATATAAGGATATCAGCTAATGACAAATGCAATTCGAATTAATGCCCTGTGATTAAGGCAGTTACAGATCTTCAGGAAATTTCTTTACAATTGACAGTCCGTTTTTATCACCTGAATGATGATATGTTAGTATTATTACTGCTTTTAGTAAAATACTTGTGGGTCTGCCCGTCTGCTGTCCCGTCTGTTTAATTCACTCTTATTGCCCTTCCCTACCGTCCGAGCATCTGGATTAAACCTCCACCCTTTTCCTTCCCAACCAGACTTCATCCACAATTACTCATAGAAAAAATGAATTTAATTTACCCTGTGTGTTTTTTTTACAAGTGTAAACAATTTATCTGACTATGTATAAAACAATGCAACTCACCAACAGATGACATGAAAATGTCCTAACCGTATGTTTATGTTAAAAGTGCGTAAATATTTCCATACAATAAGCTATTGTTAAGCAAGTAATTGTGCAGTGCCATTGAAAATAAATGTATATTGTCGTCTATTATCCAGCTTTTAAAGGACTGATTTTCCAGCCTTCTGGCTCTGAAATGAACACTGGGATATGTTTGATGCTTGTCTAAGGTAGGATGATTAGTGTTTGTGCTTACATTTTTAAATTATATTTTCTTCAACAGGAGTATTCTGCTTCCCAAAAGTCTAAGAAACGTTTTAATTAGTTACTCCTTTTTTTTTATTCGTTACTATCACTATGTTCCTTTGCCTTGTATATCTGTGTAGATATTTCCAGTTAATAAGTGCCAACCCCCCCCCCCTCTCTCTCTCTCTCTATCTCTCTCTCACACACACACACACACACACACACAAATTCAATAATTTCATTTATTATCAGACTTTAATTAATTCAGTAGTTCCATGTTATTTTATGTTTTGTTATATTTTCCTTTTTTCCTCATATGGGTGCCGTATCATCCATGTGTTTTATAAGTAATTTCCTTTTATTCAGTATTTCTGGGGTATTCTTACCCTTAATCGCTCATTCATGTAATTGGATTGCCCCTATGGAACGCTTGAGTTACCTTTTTAAGCACTTGTATGTAATCCTTTCGTAATTCAAATGTAATAACTTCTGATTAACGTATCAATGCAGTAATTACTGTTATCTGATTTCGCGTAGAATGTTAATTTTCTTTATCTAATTCTTCCGTAATTAGCTTTGTTCATTACTCCTTCGTGGAACTCCATCCGCTAATACGTCTCATTAGAACGGCCGGAATTTGCTAATAGGAGCCCCCGAGTGTCAGTCAAACTTAATATTTAGTCAATTTGGCGCGCGCTCACCCCATCTTCACCCGCCAGAAATGAATAAAGATGGCATTCCCTCGGGAACAGGGCTTCCATCTTCATTAACTTTTGTTTTCCCCAAATTTCCCCTTTCGCCCGGTGGCCTTCCGGAGCCGGATGTTCAAATCTCTCTCGGATTTGCAGTCCTGTCCTTTCTTGGTTTTGGGGAACAAGAGTCGTTTAATTGATGTTAAGAAAATATAGTCATCTCTAGAGATCTCAGAATTATATCTGTCTTTGCAAGTGGAGATTAAGGTTAATTTTTTGGTGTAATGTGTGTGTAATTTGTGTAAGGATTGTAATTTAATTCAAATTACTTTTTATAATGATGATTTCCTTGTGATACCTCTCTTCTTCAGAATTCAAAAACCTTTTGCAAATATGGCCTTGACCTGTTTAAAGGACCTTTTTATTTTTGCCTCTCTTTCATTTTCGTTATGCTAGTTTAGTGTCATTGGGACTTTCTTTTCTTTTTCTGTTTCATTTGTTTATCTGTTTCCTGTTATGTAAAAGGATGAAGTAAAAAAAAAAAAAGAAATCTCCTGTCCGTGTAGCGTGGACCCTAAAATGTTCCCTGCAGAGTTCCGTTTGGAAGTGAGGTCGTGTCTCCAACTTATGTGGCAGGAAGTACGTCAGTCCCTCTTTGTTCCCAGCTTCCTTATGGAAGGAGAGACATTATTAAGATAAAAACGTTATATTTAAAGCTTACTTGGTTGGTTAGTTTATGAAAAGGAACACTTTAAAAATCTTATAATATATATATATATATATATATATATATATATATATACAGTATATATGTATGTATATATATATACACATAAATTATATATATATATATATATATATATATATATATATATATATATATATATATATATATATTCAACTGATTTTTACAAATTAACATATATATATATATATATATATATATATATATATATATATATATATATATATATATATATATATATATATATATATACATCATAATTCATAATAAATACATACACATGCGATCATTTTATACAGTATATATACATATGTGTAGGCTATATATAAAATGATCGCATGTGTATGTATTTATTATGTATTATGATGTATATATATATATATATATATATATATATATATATATATATATATGTGTGTGTGTGTGTGTGTGTGTGTGTGTGTGTGTGTGTGTGTGCGCGTGTGTGTGTCTGTGTGTGTGAGTGTGTGTGTGTTAATTTGTAAAAATCCGGTTGAATGACTATTTTATCCGGAAACCCTGGAGCGCATATTAAGCTCCACTCAGTACGTGTCTGATACCCAAAATGAGAATGTGACTAGAAAATTTTGTTAAAGAATAAGGCGAATATAATAACTCGTATTTTATTTAGCTTAGTTGAACCGGCATTCACTTTGAAGTTCAATTTATAAAGTTTAAATATTCTGAAAATCTAAAGTTTACAACTAAGTGAGATGACTATGAATTGAAGGCGCAAAGGCTCAACTGATAGTTTCAAGGTCTCCATAAAGCACTAAATACCATCCATAAGGCTGCAACCCACCTTATGTGAAATTTGGTGAGACACTGCGTTACTGAAAACTAACGTAAAACGATGTTGGAGAAGTACTTTTCTATTTTGCGTTATAAACGCGGTGTAATTTTTTTTTTTTTTGCAGACTAATGATAAATGTCAGTACACTTATTTGGAAGCAATGATTTTTTGCACTCATTGGACTGCAATGAACATTCTTATTTAAGGTCATTTCGTCACCAAAATATATGATGAAACAAAAATTTAATCTCTGAAATTTTTCGACTGATTTTTCTGATTTCTCACCATTTCTCTTACCAACTAATATTCAAGAAGGGTGTCCTGTTAGGTCATTTTACGTTTCTGTGGTTACTTAAGCGGAAAAACCTTATATTTATGTCTCGTGTTAACTTATATTTTACTGTTTATTTTTCGTCGTGCGGTTTCTGAATTAAAATTTTATAAAAATGTATAGATAATGAAATCCTGAAGTTTCATAACTTTATTGTAAACTCCTGTCAGGAACAGGGCGTATAGACAGTCGTTAGGTTTATTATTTGCACTTTTTGTGATATATCCTTGAGTAAATCATGCTGTTATATATATATATATATATATATATATATATATATATATATATATATATATATATATATATATATATATATATATATATATATATATATATATCAGTACTTGATTTATATAAAGTTATCCATAATTATTTTCATTAGTAAATAGGCGTTTTTCTCTGTATGGAGATGGTTTCGTAAACAAGACTGGTTACTCCACATAAAAAAAATACCCTAATTGTTGAATCTAGATTGACCTTCAATAAGCTCTGTTCCGTGCATTGTTGAACTCATGCCCCTTCTTCAACCCAGCATTTTCGAAGTCTGACTATCCTTTTTCCTCCTAGAACTTCTGAATTATGCATCCTTTTTCACGGATTAGCACTCTTCTATTATTTCCAAGAGTTCAAACGCCGTAAATCTCTTTGGATGAGTCCACACTGCAGGAAAACTTGTTGCAAACACTTGTTTGCAAATTCTCGCACGCACGTCACAAACAGGTTACATACAAGCTAGTGAGTATAGGTAGTCGTAACCAGTGTTTCAAACGATTAGCATCATTTTCAAATATTTGTTCCGCAATTACGGTCGTTGACTTGTTTTCAGCCTGCTTGCGGTATGTATGGGATAGGTTATCAACTTGTGGATTGAAGTGTTGATACACCCTTTGATTGATTTTTTCATCTGTTGAATTTTTATACCACATCTTGATTAGTATTTGACAGAACACTTCTCTCCTATATTTCCAACTTTTTTTTTTTAAACTCCTCGTTCAGACGTATTGCAATGCTTGTGTCACCTTCCATGCTTCATTGTTGAGTAGTTTATTGCTTCTCGTAGATTATCATAATTTATAATATTTACTCTACCTACATAAATTTCTCTTTTCTACTTTCCTTACAGACATTCGCCTTCCATAGTAACATTTTTCACACCGTAACCTCTTAACCTTAGTTTTTCTTATATTCGTATTTGAATTTTTTCTTTTTCAAACTATTTAGAAATCGTTCATCAGTCTTTACTGCGACTTCAGGAACTCCTAGCGGATCAGTATTATTTATTGTCTTATCACGTTCCCTGTCGTCTACCTTTACGTCAAAACAACACAATGTTGTCATCCCCCTTCTTGTACTGTGAAGCCAGCTGTTCACAGATTCAGATTCCCTCAGAAATGATCTCACGTTCTAACTCGTTTTCAGTCTCAAAACCCTATGGCATTACTCTCAACATTTTATCTTTTGAAACCCGCAGTTTCAATCAGTATTTTAAAAGTTTTGCGCTTTTGGTTTTGATGTTTTTGCATGAAGCTCCCATTCTAGATTTGATGAAGATAAATTGTCATTTTCAGTTGATTTTTTAATTAAGTAACTTTAGTTTTTAAAATTATCTCTGCATTACGCCTAATATTTAATGATGCAGTTATTTTATGTATATTTTCTTATTAATAAGGTACCACAATATCAGCTGAGACGTCCGCTGTATGATAATCCATGTTATTAGGACACAGGTTATCTCTAGACATATTCGTGGTTAGTGGGACTGGCGCTTTTGAATTATTAACGGGCTTGAGACCTCTTCTCTCTCTCTCTCTCTCTCTCTCTCTCTCTCTCTCTCTCTCTCTCTCTCTCTCCAGTCAGCACTTACCCTTGTCCCCTCCCCCCTTTCTCCATTTATTGGCTCCTCCTGTGTCCATTAACTACAACTGATAGATTTGAATACTTGATACGCTCATAGTTCCCTTTTCGAAAACTTCTGGGGATGGCAATAGTTCACGTCATTCATTTTTCACGAACCACCCGTTGAATAATTTGTCTCGGATTCGCGCCTCCTCCGCCTCCATTCATTAGTTATTCAACCCCCTCCCCCTTCCCGTCCTTCCATCTCCCAGGACAGTCCCTTCTCCCTACTTTACAGGGGGGATAAGGGATGGGGAATGATGGAGGGTCAGCCTTCTACACATAGGTCGTCTCGTGTTACTTTGATCCGCCACTTTATACCTCACCTCTCCTTCCCTTTCCCCTTCTCCTTCCTCTTCCCCTTCCCCTTTCCATTTTTTAACCTTGATTTTTTTTTCCTTTTGTCCTTATTCTTACCCTATATTTCCCTTGGAAAAAAAAATTCGCCCATGATTGAAGGTTTAAAGATTCACGTTTTATTATTATTATTATTATTATTATTATTATTATTATTATTATTATTATTATTATTATTATTATTATTATTATTATTTCCCATTTTTCAGCGTTAGAAGTGATGCGACAAAAAATCTGCAAAATATAGCTTTAAAATGGTAGTGATTGTTTTTTTTACTGCACGTGTTTACTGAGGTCTTTTTTATGTTGTTTATTGTCTAGTATTTATGTTCTTGACATTAGTTATATCTGATTACAATGTATTTCCTCACTCAGATGTAACTAATGTATAAGTGGATATTTATTTTATTGTATTTTTACATTTAAATTCACTTCCAGTCATAGGTTGGGTATTGATGTGCTTGATCAGTCGTCGAATTTTTGGAGTATTAGTCATATTTTTTGATGTATTGAGAGAGAGAGAGAGAGAGAGAGAGAGAGAGGTTGTGCCGAGGGAGGGGGGGGCGACACTGGAGCGTGACTCTTTGGCCTTATTGAAAATGAAAAGGCGTTGTATCAGAATGAAGGGTTTCGCCACATTAGATATATATATTAAGTAAATATTTCTCTGTGCTGTTGTTTTTAATTTTGATCTGCATATCTTTTCATGTTTCATTTAACCTTTTTTATCATTTTCTCATAATTCATTTTTGTTCACATTTATATATTTATCGTTTTCTTTTTACCCTTCTTCATGTTTTCTTTTTACCTGTACATTGCTTTCTTTCCTCACCATTGCTTATGTTTTTTTTTATCTATATATTTTCCTATCGTCTTTGTGTTTCATTTTTACCTTTGTCCATAATTCCTTATATTTTCGTAATGTCATTTTATTTTGACCAAGTCATTGATTAGTCTTTGTAGTTTCTTTCCCCTTATTCGTCAACTATGTATTGTAATTTGGTTTGGTTGTGGGTGCCCTTTTTCTCTTCAGTTTTCGTTGTTGCAACTGTAATTCCAACAGTACACATTTTTTTGTACCTTTTTTATTTTATTTGTTTTATTTTACTAATTTTGTCTGTGATTTCCCTTGTTGAATAGTTGATATGTTAGATATATTTTTTACTACTAGAAATATCGTCAAAAATTCTTTTACTTTTCTTACTATTTACAAGCGTTTCCTATCCCTGTCCCTGCCCAAAACAGTAAGGGTTAACCGATGTTTTTATTATTATTATTATTTCACGTCTTTGTATTCTTTGATATTTCAAAAAGTTCAAATAATTATGGGACGCAAAAGTTGTAAGGTAGTTTTGTATATTAAAGGGTATTCTAGATACATTAAATTGATTGATTGGTCTTAAAATTATTATTGTAAATGCTTAAATTTTTCTTCCTAAGGGCACAATGTTTTTTTTTTTTCTTTAGTTTTCCGTAAAAGAAAACTACTGAGATGGCTATTTGTCTGTCCGTCCGCACTTTTTTTGTCCGTCCTCAGATCTTTAAAACTACTGAGCCTAGAGGGCTGCAAAGTAGTATGTTGATCATCCACCCTTCAATCGTCAAACATGCCAAATTGCATCCCTCTAGCCTCAGTAGTTTTTAAAATTTTATTTAAGGTTAAAGTTAGCCATGATCGGGCCGTGGCTGAAAGTTTCATGGGCCGCGGCTGAGTTTCATGGGGCGTCTCTGAAAGTTTCCTACAGCATTATTCGCTGACAGCAACTCGATTGCGCTGAAGAAACTTCGGCGCATTTTTTACTTGTTTATAGTTGCATCTTGTTGGTTCTCACAACTGACCTGATAATTGCCCGCCTTGTTTTTGTGCCTGATCTCTCAAGGTTATATTTGTGTCTGTTGTTTTTATGTAGAGTTATTTACGGTTTAATCCCAATCGAATATATATAAGAATGATTAAGTCTTAATAGTTCTTTCTGTGAGGACTGTTTTATTTAATGAATCAGCCTACCTAAAGAATGTAACGTTGTTAATTCCATCCAGTAGGGGGACTAACATAATTATGTATTGGAGCCTCACTCTGATATTAAAAATGCCATGTAGAATTGGAACTGCATTTAGAAATATTCCAGTTTTATATGTTCATCCATCTTACTCGTAGTTGTCAGGATGTCCAAAGCGTTTCCTAAAACTGGTTGCTCTAGTAAAACAGCGTTTACTTAATCTTGCTTGAAATGTCTATTGTTTTGTGATATCTCAGAAATTGAAATACAGTTTTGTTGAAATTTCCCCAAAGTTGTTACCAGATTGTGTTAGTCACCCTTATATTATGACGAATAATTCTTCTTATGCTCTGAATTTAGAGCGAAAACAGATTACTGTGTCCAAACCCATGTTATCAGTGTTCCCCTCAAATTCCCTTGTTATAATTACAGGGTAGGTAGTCCACAATTATTGTCTCCTTCCTTCTGCGACCTAACTATGGTTGTCTCTTCTTGCCCCCGTTTTCCCAGATTCTTAAGTGCTTTTTTGGTTAGAACCCTCTCCCCCATCATCCCGACTCCCTTACCCCGTTTATCTCGCTGGCCTTCAAGTACAGGAGAATGGAATTTTCACAGTAGCAGGAAGGTCTGTTTATTATTAAACCTCGGCCTCTAAGGATATATATTCTGAACGGTGCTCAGTGAAATGTACGAGAAACCGGAAGAACGACCCGTACCTCACCTTCCGCTCAATTAAGTCCATTGTTCGAGGTTGTCCTTAAGTTATTTCGGAGTAAAATAGGGAGAGTTCGCCAGCTCTTCCGTAGAATATCCATCCCTCTGTCTGATATATGTGGTTATATATGTGTGTGTGTGTTTGCAAAGAATCGGTTCCCGCATCTGGTGCCGATAGATAAAAGGTGTTCAGTCCCACCGTTTCTTATTCTTTAAAAGACAGGAGATCAGAAATATCGCTGATTGACGCCCTCCGAATGGCTTCACGGAACCATTTTCTATTCGAGATGCCTATTTCAAAAAAGAGATGGGGTTGACGTCAGAACTTATCACAGAGAGAGAGAGAGAGAGAGAGAGAGAGAGAGAGAGAGAGAGAAATACTTTTAATTGTTATGAAGGGGATATCCAACCGTATGGAATCGAGAATAAGAAAAGGCAACTAAAGCATATGAATGTGGAAGATTTCATCTTGAGACGTGTTAAATCTCGGTATTGTTATTATTTTAGTTCTTGTAAATTTCCTATTTTATTGCGCTCTTCGTACTCTCATCTCGTAATAGCAACTTATTGTAAGTTTTTGTTTATTCCTTTTAATTTGATGTACAAGCTTGACGGTATTTGTAAATTAAGTGTTCAGTTATGGTACTATTTTTCGTGCATTAATGGGAAGGCTAGGGTAAGGGAGTATTGAGATAAAGTTCCTTTGTGTACAGATTATGTAAACGATGGTTTCCCCCTCAGTCATATTTTGCTTATGAATGGGAAAAAACTTTTGTAAGGAACTGATATCGGAGTTATATAAATAGCTTAATATATATATATATATATATATATATATATATATATATATATATATATATATATATATATACACATACAAATATATATTATATAATATATATATATATATATATATATATATATATATATATACATACATACTGTATATATATATATATATATATATATATATATATATATATATATATATATATATATATATATATATATATATAATATAATATAATATAATATAATATACAGGCACGTATTTGTGCGTTTGTGTGATTCTTTTTCTACAATAAGCCGTATCACCTAACAAGGGAAATGAAACAGAATGCGAGTTCCCTCTGGTTGATTGTGAGTGAACCCGTTGTATAGTAAAACTTCCACCATAATAGCCATTTCTTATACCTACACGAACACTCATCAGCATCTTTACAAATCTCCTTACACACTAGCCATTCACCTGTATCTTGCTCGCGTTCTTGCCCCTCGTGGATAGTAAAGCCTTTCCTTTCTAAAAAAAAAAAGAAATACGTATTTCACGCCAACTATCCATTCCATTTAAAGTCAGCCTCTCCCCCAACACTTCTGAAATACATGGTTTTTAAAAAAAAAATCTATAGCGGTTAATTTTTTCCTTTTGAACGAGCCATCTCAAATACCTCTTGTTGTGGGTATTTCAGTCAAAATTGCTGGTAAGTTAGAGAGTCATATATACATGTGCTTTGAGGATAATCGTTCGTCTTTCTGTTAGCCCGGCATTGCGTAAGTCACTCTTGTTATCACAGTCCGGGTTCTGTAGAAGTTCTGCATGTTTACTGTTTATTTCGTCTCACATACGTCGCATCATATCTAATGCTTTGACTTGTGGTACTCACCAAGTTCCAAGCTGTTTTGTTAAAGCTTATAGGGTTCTTTATACAGAATCACAAGAAAACGCAAGCATTTTATTGCGGATTCAAGGATGTACACTTGATTATACCTACATAAATCCATAGATACTTGTAGAAGAAGTTCTATTAAATGAAATAGACGGAAACATTATATATAGTTATACATCTGCTGATTACATTGTTATTCAATCCGGTCATCCATTTGGAAGTCACTTCCTGTTTACATATTCATATTTACATTACCAACGTCTACACTTGACAGCTGGTAAAGTATATTGCATGTCAGTAGGGTAAATCATTACGAAATTACTTTCATTTCTCACCTTGACATATTTATATTTGTGTCTGACAATGCAAAACGAGAGTGGAATGAATTATTGGAATGAAATATCGACGAAGGCGGCATCGTTGTGCGCCCATTCTATTCGTGTAATTATAACCCCATGAATTCATATTGAAAATGATGGCTTATATATGGCTGTGCTGAAACTTGATTAAATGCAATCATTAACCGGTAGATTAATAGTTCCATACTGATCATTAGTCTTCGTAATTCGAAACTGTGATGCCCCATTTTTATTGTTAATCGTGGAATTTGGTTTTATCTTTAGGACGCTTTTGCTTGTTTGTTTAAACGTGTTTGTTGCACTTTTTGTGCTTCTTTACATTATTGTCACAAGTAAATGTTGGTATGTCAGACTTGTTTCGCTTATATGTGTGTGTGCATGTGTGTATGTGATAAGTTCGCATGTCATTGTGCCTTCTGTAAGGCGTTTCCTTTAGTATTCTTGAGAGAGAGAGAGAGAGAGAGAGAGAGAGAGAGAGAGAGAGAGAGAGACTCTCGCCAGGCGTCTCTTGAAAATACAGCAAGATGAATGGGCTTCCATTCTATAGGTCTGTTATGATGTCTATTGTTCAAGGCACTTGCTATCACACGCCGCCATCGTTGGCTACACCCAAGACTTAGTCATAGGCAAATGAACTGTACGAGCAGGACTCCCTGGTACTGACGGCTTCATTTCATTTCATTTCGCAAGCTTAGATTTTAAATTCTTTTGATCTTGTTCAGTGTATTGCTGTTGTTACTGTTAGGCCAGGTAGGGCTGGAGTTGTATGAAAAGTTGTCTTGGAAGCATATTAACATGTACACACACACATTATATATATATATATATATATATATATATATATATATATATATATATATATATATATATATATATATATATATATTACCATACGCTTTTCCCTTTAAGGGGATTGGCACGGGGGGAGGGTTGCCATCCTCCGGTTGTCAGCAAGTCATTTGGAATGAGGTTAATAACCCCATGCCTTTTTTAACCATGTCTTTCACCACCACATCTATCTAATTACCTGGCACATAATTCACTACTTAGACCAACAGAGGCACATTGGGTTTTTAACGAAGGATACCGGTCCCCTTGTTCTTGCCTACTGGCAAAATTCGCACACACACATATGTAAACACAAGCGCGTGCACGCACACACACACACATATATATTATATATATATATATATATATATATATATATATATATATATATACTGTATATAATATATATATATATATATATATATATATATATATATATATATATATATATATATATAATAGTGTGAAAGACTGAACCCTCTCACTTTCTATTAAAAAAGGTAACGCGGTTGCATAAAAAAAATTTTTAGACAAAACCATTATATTCAAATTTGGTTACCTAGTTTCTGGAAAATAATTTCATATGATTCTGTGAATTTCTGAATGAAGACTAATGTATCATTTGTCTAATTATTCTTGCAAGAGCGTTGAGTGGTTATTCTGTGCTTGGTTATAAAAATTGGACATTGGGAATGAACACAATAATTTTTTGGCACCATTTATTTTGCCTGTGTTGTTACCTAACCCTTGTCTTTGTTTATTGCTGCTCCTTTGACGTCATTATCTTCTATACGACCAGACACCAGGAATGGTTTCTCATTTACAACAGAAAGAGTAGGCGCTACTATTGATATTAGTAATATTTTTTGCCGATAGAATGCTTCAAAGCAGTAAGTATGGCGTTTGTTTTCATTATAGCTGCGACCCAGTCAAGGGTTTAGTTTAGTTTAACGGACAGAATTTACTTTTTAAGAAATGGTTGCAATTATTTCCTTCTCTCTCTCTCTCTCTCTCTCTCCTCTCTCTCTCTCTCTCTCTCTCTCTCTCTCTCTCTCTCTCTCTCTCTCTCTCTCTCTCTCTGTGAGGCGAGGTTGGAACGCTCATTTGCATGGGAAATAACAACCTTACTCCAAAGTCTTACTTGAGAAGCAGAAGGATAACGATTTTTCGTGCCCCCTTATATATATATATATATATATATATATATATATATATATATATATATATATATATATATATATATATATATATATATATATATATATATATATATATATATTAGCTCAGAAGGCGTTAGCCTTCCTGTTCTCAGCAAGTCCTTTGATGTGGCTACTGTTTTGATATCTGGTGACGAACAGAAAATAATTGTTTTGATGTTAGATATTAGAACTATTACAGAGGTAACTGGAAGAAGCATATAAATAACTATTTTATCGAAAATCTATCTTTTTCTTTCTCTCTTTCATAAAATTGAAAAATCATGAATAAAGTTTTCGCAGGGACAATATTTTTACGAATACCTAAAACTGCAAACATTTTTCTATTTGTAATTATTTCAGAACGTGTCCTTCTTGTTTTTTCTTTTTTCCTTTGGAAATAATGCTGCCTGAATGCAATTTGCAATTAGGGGGATTTTGTTATATTTCATAAACACGACGTAAAAGCATTTCTAATTACGCCTCCCGGATTAGGTATCGTCCAGAATAAAATCTGGGGCGAGGAGAATTTTCACGGGAAATGAAATAAAACGCACTGCAATCATTTCCCATTACTTTGAAGCTTTAAATGGAACACAGTGATTGGCATTCGTGTTTACTCTTATAATTAGGATGTGCTCTTCTGTCTGGAGATAAAAATATTTGTTAGGTTTTACTTTTCTGTAAAAGAAAACTACTGAGATGGCTTTGTCTGTCAGTCCGCACTTTTTCTGTCCACCCGCAAATCTTAAAAACTGCTGAGGCTAGAGGGCTGCTAAGTGGTATGTTGATCATCCACCCTCCAACCATCAAACATACCAAATTGCAGCCTTCTATCCTCAGTAGTTTTTATCTTATTTTAGGTTAAAATTAGCCATGATCGTGCGTCTGGCAACGATATAGGACAGGCCACCGCCGGACCGTGGCTGAAAGTTTCATGGGCCGCGGCTCATACAGCATTATACCGAGACCACCTACAGATAGATCTATTTTCGGTGTCCTTATTATACACTGTACAGAAAACTCGATTGCGCCGAAGAAACTTCGGCGCATTTTTTACTTGATAGTTTTCTGTAAAAGAAAACTATTGTGCCGGCTTTGTCTGTCTGTCCACACTTTTTTCTGTCCGCCCTCAGATCTTAAAAACTACTGAGGCTAGAGGGCTGCAAATTGTTATTTTGATCATCCACCTTCTATCATCAGACATACTAAATTGCAGCCCTCTAGCCTCAGTAGTTTTTTATTCCATTTAAGGTTAAAGTTAGCCATAATCATGCTTCTGGCAGCGATGTAGGACATGCCACCGAAAGATAGATCTATTTTCGGTGGCCTTGATTATGCGCTGTAGCGGCTGTCCAGAAAACTCGATTGCGCCGAAGAAACTTAGGCGCATTTTTCACTTGTTTTTTACTGTAACTGAAGGCAAATGTAGGTTGTCAGTGTTCTTTATTGTTAGGAAGGAGAATGTTTTTCCTCTTTTTTTTTTCTTTAGTTTTTGCGCAATCGAGCGCGCACTGAACTGCGCGCGCAACTCTTCAAGGATTCGTTCGTCACGAAGACCAAAGACTTTACTTAAAAATAAAACATTTTTCAATCCAAGCTACAGTTACATGACGGATTTAATTATTTTTTATTTTTAGACAGAATGCAGGATTTATTTAATTTTTTTTTTAATGCTTTCACCTTCCCCTTGCTTAAACACTTTCACGATAGATTATTTTTTAATGTGTCTTATTAATTTGTTAATTTATATTTCCTCTTTCATTAGTGATCTCTTCTTTCTGTATTTCCCTTTACCTCCCTTTACTTCTTTGTAATGAACACCATATTCTTTGGAAGCTTGAATTTCAAGTCATTGGCCCTTGTATGCTTGTTCCTTATGAATAGGGTTCATCTCCTGAATAATAATAATAATAATAATAATAATAATAATAATAATAATAATAATAATAATAATAATTTTGCACCGTGTAATTTCCACCTAGTTTCCAGTTGCAGAACTGAGAGGTCTTCTTCACGTCATCCATCTATCCATCCATCCGACTACCCTTGGACTTTGATTTGCACTCTCGTCACTCATTCCCAAGCCGGGGGTTCGATAACTAGAATAACCTTTAACTACTAAGGGATTCAGAGCGGATGAAACGCGGTTTTTCGGCAACAACTTTTTATCAAAGCATCGGATAAAGGTGAAAGTTGGCAAGTGTAAACCCTACCTAATTTTTGCCAGTATTATTTAGTACCGAAGTGCGATAGTTTTGATATTTATAGAGTAAAATGAAGTCGCCGATGCCGGAACCGAGAAAATCACAGACAAGGATCCTAAAACAATTCGTGACGTAAACATAATATGATGTCATGAGGCTCCGCCCATCCGCCAGGTAGCCGGTGAATGGATATGCTTAGGCAGTCTTGGCTTCAGCGAATTCGATAATGGCCAGCAGGATACGGAACTGTCGCCGTGGTTGCAAGACTGCATTTGTGCTACAGCTTCCTGCTTGGCATACAAGCGAGAAGACCCGTGGCAAGATTTACTGCAGCGTGAATAGGTCATTATTTCTGTAGTGGGTTATAGTTACTTGGTAACACTCATCTCTTGCTGCAGCAAATAGAAGGCTATAGTGTCGAAACCTGAGGTAAAACAAAACGGATTGTCATTTTGTATTCCCGCCCTGAATAGATGTAGATCTAACAAATGAGCTACGGGTTTATTTTGTGGATGAATTACACGCATTGAATTACTTGTAAAGTAGAAACAATGCGAATATCAAGAAAATGGAAGAATTCCAAGCTAACAACTTAGTCCCAACAACTGCTTTGGAAGTTGCGATGAAACCTCCATGAAATAGTAGTATAATGATAATAATAATAGTAATAATAATAATAATAAAGTGATTGAGAATGATAATGCAATCAAGGGGACAATGACAAACCCTACTCGCCATCATTGATATTTCTGGAGCATAGGATGGGTACCAACAAGGCCAAGAGAGACAAGGTCTACCCAATTGGGTTGGGTCGCCTCCCACCTGGGGTAACTACGTAGGCGATGACGTATCTTCGAGGTACCTGCTCATTACGGCAATTCACCTGCTGACGCAATAAAGAAGTAGACAAAGCTCTGCCTACATGGGGGAATTGGGGGAAAGTGAGCAGACCTCCACTTTCTCTTGACCTTGGATGCGAATATCAATTAGTGAATATGTCATCGGCAAGTGGGCAGAGCCACAGTGGAGAGACGTTTTCCCCATATGTAAACTTTTCTCCACCGTGGGTGGAGCCTCATGACGTCATAGGTTAACGTCACTATTGTGTTCAAAACCTTTACCTGCAGTTTTGATGGCTCTGGCACAGGAAACACACTTTTACTCTGATAAATACCAGAACTATTGAACTTAGTTACTAAATAATACTTGCAAAAATTAGGTAGGGTTATAAAATATACACTAGCCAACTTTCTCCTTAATCCAATGCTTTGATAAAAAGGTGTTGCCGAAAAACCGTGTTTCATCGGTTCTGAATCCCTTAGTAGTTACTTATTTTACTTTATCATGTTCTGGTGATTTAAGCTTAAGACTGGATGAAGCAGAATATAAAAAGCTTCCTTGTTTCCTTGCTAAGTGAGATGGGATCCGACTGTTCTAAAGGGGATGGCTGGGAGCAAGGAGGTTAGATTTCTAACCTCCTTGGATGGGAGAGGGAAAATGTAGTAGTAGTAGTATACGAGTGAAGACAGTGGGGAAAACCATGTGCAGCATCTCCTCCTCCTACTCCTCCTCCTCCTCCTCTTCTTCTTCTTCTTCTTCTTCTTCTTCTTCTTCTTCTTCTTCTTCTTCTTCTTCTTATTATTATTATTATTATTATTATTATTATTATTATTATTATTATTATTATTATTATTATTATTATTATTATTATGGGGGAAAATAGGTAAAAAACAGAAAAAGTAATCGATGATATAGACATGACCAGTGAAGGCAATAGATCTAAATAAAATAAAGAGAACTACGTAAATTGATAAACTGGAACAGAAGCCTGAACAACTAGCACAGTGTTGTAAGCAATTATTCATCTATCTGAGCTGTATCATAGTTTATGTATGGACACCATCCAGGTCTTTGATTTAATTTCCTTAAATTTTTTGTGTGTATTCTCTTGTATATTGACCAGCCTTGTTTTCTCTCATGGTATTAATTTAGTTGATAAAAAAGGGAATATTTTTTGTTTAATTTGTTATTATGACTTTTTCAAGAAGTTTTGCTACAAGAACACTTCCCCACATCATTTGATGTGGGGAAGTGTTCTTGTAGCAAAACTTCTTGAAAAAGTCATAATAACAAATTAAACAAAAAATATTCCCTTTTTTTTATTTATGCATCCAGTAATTTCATCGACCCTTGAGATGCCGTCACAGAAGTATTTCTGTGGAATCATATGACCTTGCATATTTCTTAGAGTAGTTATTCTCTTTCTTATTTTAGTCTTGTTAATAAAGATTTAATGAAGAGACCATTAACGAAGCTCGGAAATTGGTTAGTAGCTCAGTTTTGGTTTGATATTAGTTTGCTCCTTATTCCTTATTATTATGAATCTGCTCTTTATATTGCTTGGGTTGAAGCAACATAAAGAATAACCTTGGGCTTGCTGTATGAAGATATGTCAGTGCACAACTCACAGTGGATGGATTAGCCGATCCACTGCTGCTTTCTGTTTCCTAGGACCTTGAATATGATGTCCCATTTCGTTTATATCCACACTTTTTTCCTCTTAGATTTAATGTAGAACTAATTTATAGTATCTTAACTGAATGTTTGGACCACAGCTTTGTTGCTTTGGAGACACTTACATTCTTGCTCCCCGTATTCCTTGCACTGCATATCAAGGTCCTGGTGAGTTTGTGAATTTTTAGAATTTTTAAGAATCTCAGAACGGTTAAAAATAGTAGATATTTTGGAACATTAGAAAATGGAAATGTTTTAGTGTCTACATTCCGTTAAGACTTAAACGCCTGGATATATCTCAAATTTTTAAATAGGAGCAGCAAGCATAATATAAAGAAAGGTAAAATAGCTTTGTTGTTGCTAGAAGAGGCAATTATCTCCAGCTGTTATATAAAATATGTAAATAATAATTGCTGGGAGTATCGGTATTGTTCAGAGTGCAAAACTGTAAAGTAAAATAGTTCCTGCAAGTTAAAAATACGAGCATTAATTTGAAGGCTTTATGTCAACTTTTATTTTATAGCAAAATCTGATAGATATCTGTGTGTAAATAGATATTTAAGGCGTTAATACGCATAGACTTACGGAACCACGTGTATGTTAGCTTGCGTTTAAATGCTAAATTTTGTAAATATAACAGCTTTATTAATATTAGTATTATATATTAGAAATATAAAGCTATCTAGGATTTCGCAGGATATAATGCTCTGGGTATATGGGTGTTCTTTAGTATTCTCCAAATACTTCATATTGATTCGATCCAAGAATGACAGACTTAATTATATGACAACGTCGACATATTTTCAATATTAGATGGTATTTTGTTACCATGAGAAAGAACTTGAAATGAATAGATTGTAAAAGTGTCAGGATCCAGCACTTGTCTAAATGGACATGTCTTTTTCATAATCAATGCTATTGAATGCTGGTCAAATTTGAGTGACAGTGATGGGAAAATTCAATAATGTGTCTTTTCGAGAGGCAGACGAGGATCAAACGTCAATTCTTGTCACTCTGACTCAGTAGAACCGTCATGTTCATTGGTCATCGGTATAATTGTCTGGAGTAGTTTTACTTTTCCTTTTAATATTATTACTCGTAATTGTGATGAAGGGTGAAATTACGGGTTTTATTTGCAGGTGACTACGTAAAGTTAAAGTCGTTTGTTTCAGTCCTCCCACAGGCTGTTGCCTCTCGGGCGGACGTCAGCCAGGTAACCCCAATCCCCACCATGTCGTCACTCATGGCAGTAACCATCCAGTAGAAAGAAAGTCTCACTATCCATTCCTTGACGGGGAGCGAACGCTGGTCCACGAGAATACGAGGCCAACACGTTACTAACCGTACTAGGCAGAGAAAAATTAAAATAAGTTTTTACTGTGAATATAGGCAGAGGAGACACAAAATTTATTTGGAATCATGCCGTGTCTAGAACAGAGTAGATCCTGTCATAGAATCTCAAAAGCACTCCGCTTTGCGTAAATTCCTGATGATAAAAGCTACCGAAAGAAATCCATACTTTTACGTAAGTTATCCATCACGAGAACATAAGTTACCTACCGTGATAGAAGCATTTGTTGTAAATTCTCTCTCAAACATTTAGGGGAGAGAGAGAGAGAGAGAGAGAGAGAGAGAGAGAGAGAGAGAGAGAGAGAGGTTGAACCTCTCGAGACGCCGTGACGTCACAAGTAGAGGTACTTGTCAATAAAAAAAAAGGCCTCCTTTTAAGGTTGACGTCACACGAAAAAATCGCAGCGTTCACCTTTATTTTTTCAGCAGGAGTATGATTAAAATGTGTTTCTTTATGATTATGCCCTGTGAGAAGTGGACTTTTAAAGTGCATTGCTCTTAGAAACTGGAAGCTGCAAATAATAGTAGAGTAAACTTGACTTTTCAAGTAGAATATAAAACTATCAGAATCAATATCGTTCAGAATAATGTACCAGAGAGTAGTAGCAGATTGTGGCTTTCACCTGTCGGAATGGATCCTCGCCAGACTTTGATTACCGACTATCTTTTTTAGATTATCTGCAGATCAAGGTTCCTATGGAAGGATTCCCTCATTAACTGTTGCAATCTCTCCAATCTTCATTTAATTAACGAAGATAAGGGAGAAAGTTTAGAAAAATGTCTACTATGAGCTTTCTTGGTTCAACATTTGGCTCTCTCTCTCTCTCTCTCTCTCTCTCTCTCTCTCTCTCTCTCTCTCTCTCTCTCTCTCGATCAGGATATAGGTATTGCGACCTCATTGTTTGTTAAAAAATGCATCGCCTAATACGGAAACGAAGGATAAGGCTGTTCAATCGCACCTAAACCAGTTCCCCATTACCGTATACCCTCTGCACAAATGAATGAATAAAAGTAGGAATCTGATAAAATTTCCACTCTGGTAGCCGGGACTTTTTCTCTCCTTTTAAGTAAACTGCTCCCCCGCCCCTGCCTTATACTAGGCCATCCCAACAGTCCTTTTTAGAATGCAAATGCAATACAGGTTTAACATATCTAGCTATAAGTGCAGGAGTGTCTTGGGCTGTGCACTTCTCACTGTTAATAATGTTTTGGAAATCGTTTGATCGAGGGGAAATAAAAGTCAAACAGTGTTGATTATCCTGTGTTGCATTGCATTTTGTTAATAGGTCGTGCAGGAGCTTAGGTTGGAGTTCTGTAAAAATTTTTATTGATAGATTGTTCTTAGGGTTTTGTTGTTCAAAAATGTCTCTTTTTCCGTGTTTTGTGAAAATTGTTTTGGTTTAACGGGACGACACACACACACACACACACACACACACACACACACATATATATAGATAGATAGATAGATAAATATATTTCATGGCATGAATTGAAAAGAAAAAATATAATTTTGGAGAAGAATGTCTTTATATGTTACGTTCAACTCGACACAGTCTGATGAAATACATATAGAAAAAAAATTGATATCACATGCTTATTTTAATGGAAGCTTAGTTTCTCTCTCTCTCTCTCTCTCTCTCTCTCTCTCTCTCTCTCTCTCTCTCTCTCTCTCTCTCTCTCTCTCTCTCTCTCCTTTCACTTGTTTCGGCTTAAGTTTGAATAATAAGAATAAAATGTTTGCCTGGACCATATTTTTAAGAGGGCTCAGAGCTGTAACCATTTTTCTTTTTACTGTAATTATTCGTACATTTTTCCTCCTTTCATTTTTTTCCCTTTTGTTCCAGGGAAATGATGCTACTCAAATGCAGTTTGTAATTAGACATATTTTTTTTGTAAACATGACGTAACAGTGTTTTTAATGGCTATTCCAGGATTATATATTGTTAACAGAAAATTTCACGAGAATTTTGACTTGAAATGAAAAACGCCGCTTTTCAGTCCAATCGCACTATGCCGAAGGTTTAGTCGGAACTCGTCAATGTATTCGTTGTAATTGGGGACATTCTGACGGTACAGTAGTTGCCCCCTCCCCCATTTTTTCATTTATTCTAATGAGACAAAATTGGACGGCATCTGAGCTTTACTCGTGATCAGAAAAGACCTTCTTTGGGATATTAAAATAAACAATTTCGAGGTAATTTCGAAGCGAGCTATCAAGCTTGCATACACTCAGAATTTTTAGATAGTTGATTACTCACAGCAGATTATTTTCGGGGACAGTTGGCGGTACTAAACAGTACTCCAAGTAAGGTTATTTTTCTCACTTTTTATTTTATCATAAGTATTGAATTTTCTCGGGCGTTTCAATTCAAGACTTGGTAATTGGCTTTAAACGTTGTTATCCTGAGTACTTTTTCTCTCGATTTAGTGATTTTTGGCAAATGTTTGGGAAGAATGAAAGATAAAAATGAACTAGCACAAACGAGATAAGATTGAGTCACAATTTTGTCCATTATAGCTTAATAGCAATGCTCTTTTCGTTCTGAGTTGCATCTTAATTTCTGTATGAAGAGTTCCAAGCTCTGTGTAGGTCCTTTATGAGAAGACACAATTATGCTCCGAAACATGCAGTTCGTTCACATTCCCTGTTTACTTTTCTCGGCGTTAGGCTTTGAGTTGAAGGACACAGAACTCCCGACTCTTAATAAGCATTTATGGTGTCGACAGTTTCAGAATGTATAATGCACAGGGTGTTTCTGCTTGCCTTCATGTGCACATATGCAAATGTGTGTGTGTGTTGCAAAGGGTTTGTTTTACACATGACGCGCTCAGTGTTCGTTTGAAAGATTACGAAATGGTTTGTCAGTTTGAACTCAAACAGTTATACACGGCGGGGGGCAATTGGGCCTCATAGAAACTCTCCTAAAATAGTACGTAACCAATCGACTGAAGAGAGATGACCTTCACTTGTGTAAATGTTTTGCAATGTCGTCAGTGAACATGGAAATGATATAAAGTAAAAAGATTATCCTCATCCAGCGACTGTCGAAATGAACTATGTCTCTTTCATAATTAGTGCTTTTGAATGCTGGCTTTAGTTGAGTGACAGTGACAGAGAAATTCAGTAATGCGTCTTTTCTCCAGAAATTGACATTGATCAAACATCATTTCTTGGCACGAACTCGCCTTTATATGATTTATGACAGATTATGTAAAGAGACGTGAATAATTTTGGGCCTCTAATGTAATATTCTATTTTTGACAATTTGTTCATTTACCTGTTTTTGGTTGAAGGAACTATTTGTCTTCGGAGGTGAATGTTTTCTTTAATTTTTGAAAACAATATGGTTTTAAACGTTACTGGACTTGAAGATAAAAATATATGATTCGACTCGAAGGAAAACAAAGATTCATCTTAATGTCTGTTATATATTTTTTCTCTTATTTTTTTGTTTTATCGTTCAGTTTTTCAGTGTGACGGACAACAGTACCACTAACGTTTGTTTGACAGGCAAAAATCATTTTTATTTTCATATCTGTTGTATAGAGGCCTCCTTGGGTCTTATTTTTTTTAAAGAGTTTTTTGAATAAAGGTTCTCTCTCTCTCTCTCTCTCTCTCTCTCTCTCTCTCTCTCTCTCTCTCTCTCTCTCTCTCTCTCTCTCTCTCTCCTGGCATAAGCTTAAATAATAAGAGTAAAGCGTTTGCGTGGACCATATTTTCGAGAGCGCTCAGAGCTGTAACAATTTTCCTTTTTAGTTTAATTATTCATACATTTTTCGTCCTTTCACTTTTTTCCCTTTTGTTCCGGGGAAATAATGCTACTCAAATGCAGTTTGTAATTACAGATTTTTTTTTTATTATCGTAAATATAACGTAAAAGTGTTTTAATGGCTATTATAGGGTTATATATTGTTAACAGAAAATTGCACGAGAATTTTGAGGTGAAATGAAAAACGCCGCTTTTCAGTCCAGTCGCATTATATTGAAGGTTTAGTCGGAACTCGTCAATGTACTCGTTGTAATTGGGGACAACATCGGCGGCCTCCCCCCCCTTTTTTTTTTTTTATATTCTAGAGAGACAAAATTGGCTGCCATGTGAAGTTTAAAGTGATGAGAAAAGAGCTTTAGAACATTGAAATAAACAATTTCGTGGTATTTTCTGCGTGAGCTCTCAAGCTTGCATACTTACAGAGGATTTTTTAATGGTTGATTAGTCATAGGCAAACATTCTCAGAAAGATACCTCTGAACAGTACTCCATGGAAGAATTTTTTATGCACTTTATATTTTACCATTATTATTGAAATTCCTCAGCCGTGTTAGGTCAAGACTTTAGTAATCAATATTAAACTTTTACTGTGTTTCTAGTCCCATGCCACTCGGTTTGGTGATTTTAGCAAATGTTTGGAAGGAACGAAAAAGAGTAAATAAACAGCCATAGGAGAGAAAAGAATGAGTCACAGCTTTGTCCATTTTGTTTATTGTTAGCAAATGCTCGGTTTGTTCTGAGTTGCAATGAAGACTTCGAAGTTCTTTGTAGTTCCTTTATGAGAAGACACAGAAAAATGGAGTTCATTCACCTTCCTAGTTTCTCACCCAGTGTTAGGCTTCAAGTTGAAGGACACTGAACTCCCGACCCTTAATAAGCATTTATGGTGTCGACAGTGTTAGAATGTATAATGCATATATGAAAGTGTGTGTGTTTTGCATAGGGTTTGTTTTATCTATAATTCGCTCGGTGTCCGATTGAAAGATTACGAAATGGTTAGTCAGTTTGAACTCAAACAGTTATACACGTCATGGGGGCAGTTGGGCCTCATAGAAACTATCCTAAAATAGTACGTAAGCAATCGGCAAAAAGAGACTTGACCTTCTCTTGTGTAAGTGCCGAAACTTCTTTTTATACACCAACTGGTGTTTTGTACAATCCTAAATGAACATGAAAATGAAGTAAAGTAGAGGGAGAGAGTAGTCTCATCAAGCGATCGTCGAAATGAACTTTGTCTCTTTCATAATTAGTGCTTTTGAATGTTGGCTTTAGTTGAGTGACGGCGATGTAGAAATTCAATTGTGTGTCATTTTTCGGTAAACTGACATTGATCAAACATCGTTTCTTGTCACCAACTAAAAAAGTATCCCTTATATATGATTTGTCACAGGCTACTTCAGTAAGGTGTAAATGTCTTATGGCCAGTTACTTGATGTTTTATTTTTGACGATCTGTACATAGGCATATTTTTGAAGAGAACGTAAACTACTTATGCCTAGTCACGTGATAATTTATCCATTTTCATAATTCCTCCATTTCCTTATTTTTTGGTTAAAGGTGCAAATTGTGTTTCGAGGCGAATCTTTTCTTTTATTCGAAAAATGGACATGTAGGCATAAAGATTGGAAATGCATGATTAGAATCTTTAAATAAAATCCACATCCACCCTTAGGTATCTTACATACTTATGCTTTTATTTGTTTTGTATTGTGCTGGACGTGCAAACATCATTTTTATTTTCATATCTGTTGTATTGAGGTCTTCATGGATCTTACTATTTTAAACACTTTTTTTGAATAAAGGTTTCTCTCTCTCTCTCTCTCTCTCTCTCTCTCTCTCTCTCTCTCTCTCTCTCTCTCTCTCTCTCACCGGTCCTGGTACAAGCTTAAGTAATAAGAGTAAAGCGTTTGCGTGGACCATATTTTTAAGAGCGCTCAGAGCTGCAACAGTTTTTCTTTTCACTGTAATTATTCATACATTTTTCCTCCATTCATTTTTTCCTTTTGTTCCAGGGAAATAATGCTGCTAAAATGCAGTTTGTAATTAGAGACTTTTTTTTATTACCTCGTAAACATGACGTAAAAGTGTTTTAATGGCTATTCCAGGGTTATATATTGTTAGCGGGATTTTCACGAGAATTTTGACGTGAAATGAAAAACGCCGCTTTTCAGTCCAATCGTATTATATCGAAGGTTTAGTCGGAATTTTTCAATGTATTCGTTGTAATTGGGGACAATCGTTAAACCTCCCCCCACTTTGTTTCATTTGTTCTAGAGAGACAAAATTTGCCAGCATGAGAGGTTTAATCGTGATCAGAAAAAGCTTCTTCTTTAGGACATTAAAATGAACAATTTCGTGGTAATTTCTGCTCGAGCTCTCAAACTTGCATATGCACAGAATTTTAAATATTTGATCAAACACAGGCTATTATTTTCGGGACAGGTACCTCTAATATTAATAATCATTCAGTTGGTGATACAAAACCGTAATCTGTGTAAGATTTTGTTTTCAATAATTTACCTGTTTCAGTTCAAGACTTTTGGCAATTAATATTAAAGTGTTATTCAGTTCTTTTTCATTCGATTTAGTGATTTTTGGCAGATATCTGAAGGGATGAAAAAGTAAAATGAACTAGCATAATCGAGAAAAGGTTGAGTCATAGCTTTGCTCATTTTAGTTTGTTAGCAATGCTCTCTTTGATCTGAGTTGCATCTTAATTCATGTGTGAAGACTTCGAAGTTCTTTGTAGTTCCTTTATGAGAAGACAGAATAATGGAGTTCATTCACCCCCCTTGTTTTCTTACTCAGTGTTAGGTTTCAAGTTGTGAAGGACACAGAACTCCCCACCCTTAATAAGCATTTATGGTGTCGACAGTTTCAGGATGTATAATGCACAGGGTGTTTCTGCTTGCCTCCATGTGCATATATGCAAATGTGTGAGTGTATGTTGCATCGGGTTTGTTTTATATATGACTCGCACAGTGTTCGTTTGAAAGATTACGAAATGGTTAGTCAATTTGAACTCAAACAGTTATACACGTCAGGGGGCAATTGGGCCTCATAGAAACTCCTAAAATAGTACGTAAGCAGTCGAGCGAAGAGAGTTGACCTTTACTTGTGTAAATGTCGAAACCTTTTTTTTTCTACAATAACTGCTATTTTGCAATGTCCTGAGTGAACATGAAAATGAAATAAAGTGAAAAGAGTACCCTCACCTAGCGTTTGTTGAAATGGACTTTGTCTCTTTCATAATTAGTGCTTTTGAATATTGGTTGTAGTTGAGTGACAGTGACGGAGAAATTCAATTATGTATCATTTTTCGTTAACTGACGTTGATCAAAATCAATTCTTGTCACCAACTCAAACAATATAGCTTTTGTATGATTTGTCGCAGATTACGTTAAGAGGAAATATATTTAATCATGCCCTGTCACGTGATATTTTATTTTTGACAGTTTTGTTCATAGACTTGTTTTTGAAGAGGAGGTAAATTATTTGTGCCCAGTTACATGATATTTCATTTTTGGCAATTTGTTCATGCAATCATTTTTCTCGAAGGTGCAGTTTATGTTTTGAGGTTTAGTATTTTTCTTTATAAAAAAAATCTATGGTTTTAAACGTTATTGGGCGTAGAGATTGAAAATATAAGATTAGACTATTTGAAGAAAATTCGCATTTAGCCTTATGTATGTTACATATTTTTTCATATTATTTGTTTTGTATTTTTGTTCAGTGTGACGGACAACGGCATCAGTCACATGGATGTGCTTGACATGCGAACATCTATTATATTCATTTCCTTGGCTGCCTTGCTGAGTGTGTTGTGTGTGCGTGTCCCTCCCCCCCCCCTTTCCCCTCACACCTTCCCCCTCCTCTCCCCCCTCCACTCACACTCCCCTTCCCCGCCCTTCCCCCTTCTCTCCCCCCCCTCCATTTCCCCTCCCTTCCCCTCCCCTCTCCCCTCCCATCCCCTTACCCTCGCCTTCCTCCTCCCTCCTCCCCCCTCCACTCCCCTTCCCCTTCCACTTTCCTCCCCATCCCCTTGCCCCTTCTCCTTCCAACCCCTTCCCATCCCCTCCCCTCCCCCTCCTCCTCCTCCTCCTCCTCCTCCTCCTCCTCCTCCTCCTCCTCCTCCTCCTCCTCCTCCTCCTCCTCCTCTCCCATCCATCGTCCCTCCCCTCCCCTTCCCTCTTCCCATTTCCATGTTTTATGATGAAATGAAATGTGTTGAGATTAAGTACTTTTAACAAAATGTTTATAGATCTGTAAGGGCATAATTTTTTTTATACAAGTAATGTAAAGTACAGGTCTTTCAAATCAGAATATAACTTGCTGACCTTTGGAATTCATGAAGTGCTTTAATTAACCTCATGTGGTAACTATGAACCACCTGCATTATGAGGATCACAGTAAATACCACTCCTGTTTTCAACTGGAGTCTTAAGATTTAAGAAGACGTTATAATCCAATGGGTGTTTCTCCAGGAGATAGAAGAAATGATTCCTAAGGCAGGTTCTGGATTTCTTCCCTGAAGGGAAGCGGATCCGACAAGAATCCGTTTAGGAGCTGAAGACGGCTTCACAGGATCCTGGAGTCTTTAAGAATTTAAGAAGACGTCATAATCCAATGGGCATTGCTCCAGGAATGCTTCAGGAGCTGAAGACCTCTTCAAAGGATCCTGGAGTTGTGAAGACGTCTTTCAAGGATAATATTTTAATAACTGTCCAAAAATTTTCAACATTAAGTGACCCAACAGTATATAATAAAATATTTTTGGCGAGTTTTGGTTCAAAAACCCCATCTTCACCAAGTTATAGTATGTGACCGGAAGGTAAATGGGGTTGGTGCTGCCCGTTAAGTTAAAGTATACCTTAGTTTAACCAGACCACTGAGCTGATTAACAGCTCTTCTAGGGCTGGCCCGAAGGATTAGACTTATTTCACGTGGCTATAAGAACCAGTTGGCTACCTAGTAACGGGAACTACAGCTTATTGTGGAATCCGAACCACATTATAACGAGAAATGAATTTCTATCACCAGAAATAAATTCCTCTAATTCTTCATTGGCCGGTCGGAGAATCGAACGCGGGACTAGCAGGGTGCTAGCTGAGAACGATACCCACCCGTCCAATGAGGAACTGGTGCTGCCCGTAGACTATTGCTGACTCTGATTAGTAGGGTTAATTTAGCTGCGGGTATGGGTCTGGGTATGGTACTGTAATGGGTATGGAATGGATATGAGTATGGGTATCGGTATGGTAAGGATATGGGTATGGGTATCAGTACAGGTGTGGGTATAGGTACTGGTATGGTACAGATATGGGTATGGGTATGGTATGGGTATAGTGCTGGTATGGGTATAGGTATGGGTATGGTATGGATATGGGTATAGTTATGAAACGGATATGTGTATGGGTATGGTACGAATATTGGTGTGGGTATGGGTATGGTCATGATACAGGTATGGGTATGGGTATGATACGGATATGGGAACTATAGCAAATGTGAGCGATAGCGAGCATCTGCTAGTCATTTTTATTTTCATATCTGTTATAGGGACTCCTTCTTGGGTCTCACTTTTTAAAACTTTCTTTAAATAAACACTTTGTTCTCTCTCTCTCTCTCTCTCTCTCTCTCTCTCTCTCTCTCTCTCTCTCGAAGCACAAGTAGTAGCGCCTTCATGTTGCATCTACCATCGTTCGATCCCCTAACCGGACGAGGAAGGAAGGATAAGGTAGCGCTTTTGTTGACCTGATGCTCTGTCTTTGAAACCTCTTTGTAAGTCGACTGATGTGGGTCTAAATTTTTGGGGAGGGGGAGACAGAGAACGCGAAAGGAAAGAACAGAGATAAAACAGCTGGCATGAGCAACCAGTACCAAATTGAAATGTGTACTCTCGTATAATTGACGTAATCCTCACCCCACCGAATTCAAACCATTCATAAGATATTCTCTCTCTCTCTCTCTCTCTCTCTCTCTCTCTCTCTCTCAATTCCTCGACTGGTCTCTGGTTAAGCTTGTTGAAAACAAGAAAAAACTTTTTATAGACGACGCGTAGTTGGACCTTTTTTTCCCCACTCGCCGAAATTAATTCTGAGTGTTTTCCTTCATATTTTTCCCATTTTTCCCCGGGAATAATGCTTCTTTAATGCAGTTCACAATAAGGGGGTTTCGTTACATCCCATAAACACGAAGTAAAAGCATTTCTAATTACGCCTCCCGGATTAGGTATCGCTACAAAAAGAAAAAAAAAACAGGGCGTGGAGAATTTTGACGCGAAAAAAAAAAAAAAAAAAAAAAAAACACGTTTCAATCAAATCGCATTAGATGGAACTCTGTGATCGGCATTAATGCATCCATTGTTACTAGGAACGGCCTGCTATAGCGCCGAGAGTTTATTATATTTATATATATATATATATATATATATATATATATATATATATATATATATATATATATATATATATATATATATATATATATACTTGCCTTTCTAGTTCTAGTTGTGCAAAAGCAATATAACTAGTAATTGCGGTTTAATGTACAGATGAAAATGAAATATTGAAAGGAGAAATGTCTTGGACGCTCCTGTTCTTATACGTACAAACACACACCCACTTGCATACAAATGCGGTCTCATTTTTTTTCTTATTCTGTTGTGAATTTAACAGTTCTTTAGTTTTTGTCGATAGGTTCCTTCAGCAGTTATCATTTACTTCTTTAAGCTTGGGCATGTAATCTCTCTCTCTCTCTCTCTCTCTTTCTCTCTCTAGCTGGATGTTTCGTTGAGCGTGAAATAAGGTTATGTCAAATGTGATTGAGTGACTCAGGCCAGAACCTTTTAATTTCCAGTTCACCTGTAGATAGACGTTAGTTTGTGCATGTATACACTTAAGGCATAAATTAACTGACATTATGACCCTATATAGATAAGGAGCATAATTACTTTCATTTATGTGTGTACATCTGTTGCCACAGGTAGTATGTGTATGCTAAGTTCAATTCAGTGTTACTTGCATAGATGTAATGGTTTGAAATTTCAATAGCAGCGTGATTGAGTCTATTTCTCGGTTCACTGGAATTCTCTGTAAATAGTAAGTATTCATACCATCCAATAATAATGAATTTATTGTCTGGTATTTTTACTTGCCGTGAAGAAATAACTTAAAAATAGAATAGAATAAAAAACAACTGTCTTAATCCAGTACGTTGAAAGGGATTTTTCATGTTGATAATCATTTCTATTGAATATTGGTTGGTACTGAGTGACATTGATGAGAAAATTTGATAATGTCTCTTTGTGTGGAGCAGGCGTGGATCAAACAGCAATATCTTGTCATTCAGACTGTAAAAACGTCATGAAGAATTGTCACTCAATGTACTCATGATATATCATGACCCTACTATTTATTTCGTCGATTAATTGAAATTTAGTACCTTTATAAATAAGCTGTGTAATTAAAAACATTATCTTAAATTATGAAGGGATGATTGCTGCTTATTCATTCAATAGTAATTCTATGTTTCAAAAAGCTAAGGACCTTTAGTATGTTCAGTTAATGCCTAATGTGTATCCAGCTAATTCTGCACAATGGAAGTTCAGGTGAAGTAAATTTTCTTAAAATAAATGGTGACATAAACCGATAAAACTTAATTCTTTTCTAGTGCTATGTTCGCTTAATGTAATACAAAGATCAGATAAAAGTTATCCACACGCCAGACTAAACAATAAGCTGCGGCCTGTCCAAGACAATTAACGTGGATAAAAGCATCGGCCATAAATTCTCTCTTGAGCCTTTATAGAGAGACCAAGCGATACACCTCTCGAGACTCCGTGACGTCACAGTTAGAGGTGCTTGTCAATAAAAATGCCTCCTTTGAAGGTTGGTGCGACTTAAGAACCACAACGTTGAAACCTTTTTTTCCTTTACGGGTATGATCAAGTGAAGTGTGTTGATGTTACGGGCCGGTTAGATGTACTGTTCTAAAGGGCATCGCCCTTAAGTACTGAAGTGGATAAATGGTAGGTCGCTAATCTTGACTCTTTATGGAATGGCTCTTTTGTGTTGATGTGAGAGGGGCCAGAGAGGAGTATATTGCTCTTTACCTAAACTTTGATTACTTCGGACAGTTTAAAGGCTATATGTTGGCCAAGCTTAAAATGGCAGAATTTCCTTAGTGACTTGTCTCCCTTTTCAGTCTAATAAGGATTCATCAGAAAAAAGCTAACAAAGGGGACTATGATATAAAATGTGACGATCTCTGCTTGGCATTTTTTTCTTTTAAATAAATAGCCAAGAACACAGTAGCTTGTAACTTACAACCTAATCCTTTGCATAAAATGGCCTGTTTGATACTAAAATTAATGCTAATGTTGTGACTCAAGTCATGATGATGATAAAATGCAGAAACTTTCATGGTGAGGAAACGAAAATAGTATTCTTTTATTGTTTGTTTGTGACCTGTGGAATTTCTACTATACTCGGCGGAAAACCCCTTCTCCCCCTTCCCTCCCCTTTCCTTCCAGTAGGTCTCACGCTGTCCCTTATTGGAATTTAGAGTCGTATAACATAGACAGCGTGAGAATATATCATAATAAGAAGTTAGCGCGATGTTTTATTGTCCTGAGTATGTCTCACTTACGGATGATACACGGGTTGGTTTTTAATGTTTGTAAGCCGTGTAATCTCTGGGAAAATAACAGCCGAATAATGTCGTTTTTCAGGATTTATCGCTGGTTGTATTAAAGGGCGATTTATATTGGTTTGGAATTTTATGATGCCTTTTCCGGAAGGTACTAGTTCGGTACATTTACCGTTGAAATTTCTTAGTGGAAACTTCTTTTATTCTGCTAATTTTTTGTGGCTTTCTGGTTATTTTATTCTGGTTGTTCAATTCAGAAAACCCATTTTATATTTGCTTACGTTTTTAATGAGAAAGAATGAAAAACACCGACTCTAATTGTTTGGTGTAAAAATACCTTTATCTCTTTTATGGCACTTGAAGTCTTTTAGTTCTTATGCTAACCTTTAAAACTCTTTTATGGCACGTGAAGTCTTTTAGTCCTTATGCGAACCTTTAAAACTCTTTTATGGTACTTGAAGTCTTTTAGTTCTTATGCTAACATTTAAACCTCCTTTATGGAACGTGAAGTCTTTTAGTTCTTATGCTAACCTTTAAACCTCTTTTATGGAACGTGAAGTGTTTTAGTTCTTATGCTAACCTTTAAAACTCTTTTATGGCACTTGAAGTCTTTTAGTTCTTATGCTAACCTTTAAACCTCTTTTATGGCACTTGAAGTCTTTTAGTTCTTATGCTAACCTTTAAATCTCTTTTATGGCACTTGAAGTCTTTTTATTTCTTATGCTAACCTTTAAACCTTTGTTTTTGAGCTTTGGGTATGCCAGTCTTCGTCCCATGGGCTTTCGTTGCCCTAAGTTTGTGTTTTGTTATCAGAGAATACAGGTAATTATTTTCGTTTGCTACTTAGTTGTGAAGCTCCGGTTTATACGAGTATATTCATTATTTTATTTATTAGTTGATTTTCTATTATGTATTTCTTAATAGCTTCCTTTTGCGCGAGCACAATTCTAGGGATGTCTGCTAAGCTCGTTTAGGCATCTTAGCGTTGTCGTATAAATATGTTTACATAAGAATTGTTAATATAATAAACTTATTGATATTCTGTCGTTGAGATAAGTCGTTTATTGCACATATGATTAGCTATAAACGTGTCATCTGCGTTTGCTTATCGTGGAAGTGTCTTCTTGTTAATAATGATAATAATAAACAAATTTTTAATATTAAGATTATTATTGCAGTGGATTACTACCGTAAAATAATTCACCTTGTATTTTAATAATTTACTTACCATTTTATGTATTTATTTATGAATTTGTTCATTTATTTATTCTTTTCTAATAACTGATCTCTTCTTTCTATATTTCGTATATATAACTATCTGTTACTTCTTTCAAATGAACACCATATTCTTTGGAGGCTTGAATTTCAAGTCAGTGACCCCTGTTGGCTTGTTTCTTATTATTATTAAGAAGATGAACTCAGTTGGAAACAGGGTTCATTTTATTAATAATAATGATAATAATAATAATAATTTAACTTCTGTGGGAGCTCCGCAGTAACGTCCCCGCCATGAAACATTGACTCCCAGGTTTCTAAGCTAAGCCCGGGAATAGATCTATTCTGTACAACAGTGGCCTCCAGGCTTCTCAGGAAAGCACCACGGGCGGGATCTGCCGAACCAGGCGCCCGAGACCCTCCGGAATACATTTAATAGTGATTATGATTAAGCTCCTACAAGAAAATTCCTTGCAGACATTGGATACATTTCTCCCGCCATTCCATCACCTCTTACAAACTGGGGCTGAAATGGAGACAAAGCTAAGTTCCCAGAGCAAAAGGGGCCCAAAATAGCCTTATAGTGCTATGACATACTACAAGCGGCAAACCGTTGCCGCGCGCGGCAGCGGCAAACCGCGAAAGTTTGAACCTGACATACTATAGCGGCAAACCGACCTGCAGTGCGGTTTTCTCTCAGTGTTGTTTGGACATCAGAGTAGGATGGATGTGGCAAATTTCATTAAAATTGCAACTTTGTGTGCTGCTGAAAGCGAAGGGTTATTGGATGCTCCTGGACGTGTCCGGACCTGTTCAGTTCACCCCTACAACCGTGGCCGAGATCCTTTCCCTCGCTTCTACGCAAATATTAGAAACCACAGCGATAAATTCTTCACCTACTACCGAATGACAATATCAACCTTTGATCACCTGCTCGAAGTGCTACGCCCTGCTATCACGAAGACAGAAACTTCTTTTGGAAAGCCAATATCACAGGAGTGTGAGCGAGAAAAGAAGTGCACCTGACGACTGCTTCGAAGCTACTGCAGATCAAAGTCATCACAGGCAGGGTTGTCAACTTTGGGTTGATAGCGAGCTGAGGGAATTACAGTATATTAAAAAACAGTTAAATACAATTTTGCTTTTAGCGATAAATATCGCAATAGATAGTACTGCGTAATTATATAATAATAGTATTATCTTGTTAGTTTAAAGTCACTTCTACCCATACTGGTGAAATTGGCATTAATAATGAAGCAATGAAAATTTAAGGAATTAATAGAAGTAATACATGGAGATCTTCAACATACTTACATTAGTAGAAATATATATATATACCAGAAAAGATAAATGTTTTCCCGCCGCCGCGCGCGGCATAGTATGTCAGTAGCTATGACCCTTTGATTACGGCCGAGATGAGACCTCACACTTACCACAATCCGGAGGGTTTTCAGACGGTAGTCACCCGTAGCATGCTACCAGACGCACGAAATCGTAAACAATCATTGTAATAGCGTTTGTATTTGTTGTTTTGCTGCAAATTAACCTGTTTTATTTATATGATAATATTGTGATAGTAGCGATCCGTGATATAGATATTATGCAATTAATGTAACAACACAAATAAATAAACATAGGATAAGTACTATATATCGGGGTTTAGTGTTGCCAGAGGTATAAGCACTGCACTGATTGAGGATGACAGTCTTCTTTTTTTTTTTTTTTGTCATTTTCTCTAATTCTGTTTGAATCCGTAAAGGACAGCTACATCACAGTTGTGTATTATAGTTAAAATTATTTGTATATTCGTCAGAAAACTAATCATAAGAATGTTCATCATTTTTATGGTTCCGCTTACTATTCCACTAGCTGGGCAAAAAAAAAAAAGAGAGAGAGAGAGAGAGAGAGAGAGAGAGAGAGAGAGAGAGAGAGAGAGAGGCGTGACAGAATAAAAATTTTTACCTATGATTTATTCCTTCTAATTGTACATCAATAACATTGAGAGTAAGTAGACACAATCACAATATTGGTTGCAATATTAACCACATTTCTGGGTAATATTTTTATCAATGATCAAGCACCCAGCTGACAAGGGATACGCAATCTAGAAATTCAGATGAATTCTGCAGTGTTTGAAAAATGGTTTAAAACCCAGCTTCTTCCCAATATAGGGCCATCTGCCATCATAGTGTTGGATAACGCTTCTTATCATTCAGTTCGAATTAATAAACCTCCGACAATGTCTGCCAAAAGGATGAAGTTAAAGACTGGCTAATAAAAATTAGTAAAGTTGCAAAGACATTCATGTAAAGAAAATGATTACGTGATTGACAGACTGGCAAGAGATCATGGACATAGTGGTTAGGCTGCCTACATATCACTGCCAGTATAATGCAACAGAACTGATATGGGCGCAGGTGAAATCATACGTGGCAAAGAAGAATCATTTTAAAAATCAGACCTGCTTCCTTTGGTCAAAGAAGCAATTGAATCCATATCTTCTGACAACTGGGCTAATGATGTGAGACATGCCGAAGATATAAAAGAGATGACGCTTCAAGAGATGTTTGCATTGATAAATATATAGATTCTTTTGTTATCGATGTAGCATCCTCTGACGAGGATTCTTCATAAGTAATGTCTCCTCATACTTCGATTGTAAATAAATTTATTGCTTTCCCTTGTTGTGTGATATCCTGTTGAACACTGAAATTGAAATAAATTGAAATATAGATCTGTTTTTCGACAGAAAGTGGCAGAAATATCTTTAAAAATCTACATATAACAGAAATGCCACAGCAGTGATGAGTATCATATGACAGTGCTTTAAAAGCACAGGTAAATCTAATACTGTATAAATGTGTAATATATATATATATATATATATATATATATATATATATATATATATATATATATATATATATATATATATATATAATTGTGATATAGTTTTGAGCTTTTGAATTGCTTTCTTTCGTGCATGCCATGTAATCCGTCTTTACCTCCTTGCTGTATCAAGGTTGAATTTTCACTGTACAGCTATAAAATAGCTCATAATAAACATTCTTTAAATATTGTTACACTATATATATATATATATATATATATATATATATATATATATATATATATATATATGGGTGTAACAATATTTAAAGAATATTTATTATGAGCTATTTTATAGCTGCACAGTGAAAATTCAACTTTGATACAGCAAGGAGGTAAAGACGGATCACGGCATACTGAAAGAAAACAATTCAAAAGCTCAAAACTATATCACAATTATATGACTTCGATAACAGCAGCAAAGGAACAGTAATAAAAACTATAGTAGATGACGTAACTCAAGAACATTGCTCAGTACAGCATCCAAATAAACAAAACTGAAAATGAAAGCACATCTAGGTTTCCAAATTTCTTGCATCTATCGTTTTCATATATTGAATTTTTTTTTTTTTTTATCTAAAATTTAAGTGGGACAACAAAACTTCATTCAGAATTTTCTATTATAGTACACGTGCTTGATAACAGGCGCAAACAATGAGAGCTTGAAGTCAGAAGGTTAATGGTCAGTTTAAGAGGGGCAAAGTCTCTTCCTAAAACGGTCGTACTATAGTAACCCCCGCCTTTCTTGTTTACTTGCTAACCTTGTTTACTCTTATTCAGTTTTCATCCTCTGGACTTTACTACTGAAGGTAATCTATTTCTTGTTTTGTCATTGTCATTTTCAATCTTTAAAGCATTTTAATTTTGTAAGCTCTGTTGTCAGTTTTAATTAGTGTTTTTGTATCTTTTTAGCCAGAAAAGATGGGATATGGGTGATCCCTGAAGCGCACCTATTAATAAATATATCAATGATGAGCTGACTGTTCTTCCTATCCGTACTCCTACTATATATATGCATATATGTATATATGTATATATATATATATATATATATATATATATATATATATATTTATATGTATATATATGTATATATATGTATATATATGTATATATATGTATATATATATATATATATATATATATATATATATATATATATATCTTTCTATCTATGCATCTATCTCTGTGTCTAACTATCTGTTAATACACACACTAACACACACATATATGTATACATACGTATATATTAACTTTATCACATACACAATTGTTCTGTGCATTAACTAAATTACTAAAGGACCTCATTCAAACTGGATGGTATCTATAGATACCATGCAGTTTGAATGAGGTCCTTTTTAGTAATATATATATATATATATATATATATATATATATATATATATATATATATATATATATATATATATATATATATATATATATATATATACATCTGAAGGAAGCAGTAGGGAAAGGCATCCTCATCATCTACAGTTTTATTTTCAATGCCGACGTTCCGCGACGAATTCCAAGTCGCATTTTCAAGGCTATAAAATATAATATAATTTGCGAACATCAATAACAAATTAATGCAATGGCAACAGCTCTTTATGTAGTAAAAATATTTAAAACAAAACACCTCATTCCAAGACAAGTCAATAATGAGTAAAAGGAGTTCACTAAAATCTTAAAACAACCTACCTATATGAAAGAAAGAACAAGACTAACATAAATAAGTACAAACAGAGTGAGGAAAACCAGTTGCCCAAACTAGGCTATAAACAATTTCACTGAGGACGATTGAGTATTTAACGACGGCACAGTCTTCCTGATAGTTATGGATTCTAGGATGGTTAAGTCGTTGTTGTTCTGCACTCGGCCTAGGATGGAAAACCCTTGCTGTCAATATAAGTTTTACATAATTTTGAATGATTTCGTATATTTGATTGCTCAGGATTAGATAACCTGCTACCTGTTCTATGACTTATGCCCCTGTGGGAATCTATGCGGACCTTCAACAGCCTCCTCGTGCATCCCACATATGTATATCCCGTGATCACATCCCGGGCAAGTGTACTTGTAAACAACGCTGGACGAAAACAGAGGACTGAGCCGGTCTTTGACTCTGAACAGAGACCCTATTGTAAAGGGATTTTTCGGGATGATTTTCAGGTTTAAAGCTGGAAAACTCTTTTGAATAATGGCTGTGCATTTTCTCCTAAAAAGTATCATCATGCACGAAAGGGAAACTTGCATACATCTTTAGTTTCGGGCACAGTCGATTCAGGTGTTGCCGGAGTCATTTTCTGTAGTAGCAGTTTATTTAGGGATCTGAAAAAAGTCGTGATGGAAAACAATTATTATTGAAATATTTCACTAAAAGGATATCTCATCGTGGAAACTCTTCCAGTTTGACGAGTGGGTGTAAGCCCTATGGAGGAGGGTTAAAATAGAGTTCAGTTTCAAATGAAAGAAACACGAACTATAAAAATTCATTCCCAAACCAGTAAATGTATTTTTTCTATACACACCTGTGTAAAAACCTGAGTCACCTCTGGAAATAATAAGATCAAGGAAGGGGAGTTTGTTATTTACCTCCTTCTCCATAGCGAACCTTATGTTTGGATGTTGTCGGATGACGAACTCCAGAAAGGACTCTGCATGACATTCATGACGAAATAGGGCGAACGTGTGTGTCGTCAACATATCTTCGATAAAATAGAGGGCGGAACCTAACGGGACATTCTTCTATTATGCGCTCCTCCAGGGAGCACATGAAGATGTTAGCAAAAATTGGACCAAGTGGTGATCCCATGGCCATCCCTTCAGTTTGTTCATACAAACTGAAGGCAAAGGTCGTCCAGCACGGCCAGCTCTAAAAGTTGTTTAAAAAATGTCCTACTAAAATTATTAAAAATTGCATCTTCATCAGTAAAAGTTTGCTTAATATTATCTCAGTATTATTATTATTATTATTATTATTATTATTATTATTATTATTATTATTATTATTATTATTATTATTATTGGAGAAGCAATTCCACAGTTATGTATATGTACATATATTTAAAGATAAATATACAACTGTGGATTTGCTACTTCATTTTAAGACTCATGCTACTATGAGTATTTTTTTATTACTATTATTTTTTTTTTTTTAGAATATGAATCCAATTCATACGGGACAAGCATACAGGGACCATTGACTTGAAATACAAGCCTCCAAAGTATATGGTAGACAGGTTTTCCAGGAATATTGGAAAAGTTTTCCGTGCGTCTTTAATAGTGTTCTTGAAGACTCTAAAACTTATTTCTTTTCCGAAGAAGAATTTTTATTTAAATAAGACAAGCGATTTAAACTACTCTGTATCCTTCAAAAATCTACTATTATAATTTGATGCTGGTACCATAAAAACTATATATTTATAACTTACTCTGCTATGCGAAAAAACTTAATCATTCCTTGCTGGAGGCAGCCATCTCTCTCTCTCTCTCTCTCTCTCCCCCTTAATAAGGTGATCAATGGCAATGGAGAAGCCTTGTTAAAACAAAAAAGGTCACTTTTCTCTTGAAGCTGACTGGATTACTGGGCGCTAGTGATGACCATTTCAGGAAACAGAAATTCTTGAGACCACCTTATTTTTAACTATTGGGAAAAATTAACGCACACAGACGCACAAACCAGTGTATACACACACACACACACACACATATATATATATATATATATATATATATATATATATATATATATATATATATACATATATAAAATATATGTATATATACTTATATATACATATATTTATGTATATGTATCTATCTATAATAATAATTTCCAAGTTGATCTTGTCCTCCCCGGGGTGAAATTTTCTAGAAAGCTTTATTGCCACGAAAATAGCATTTTTTTTAAAGAAATAAATGTAAATGTAGCGAAAAATCATCATCATCGTATCCTTTTCCCTCGTCGTCGGGAGGAGATATCTATCTATCTATCTATCTATCTATCTATCTATCTATCTATCTATCTATCTATCTATATGTATATATATACATATATATAGATATATAAATATCTCGCGAGTACATGTATATAATATATATACATATATGAATATATATATACATATATACTGTATATATTTATATATATATGTATGTGTATGTATATATACATATATATATATATATACATATATATATAAAATATATATATATATATATATATATATATATATATATATATACATATATATATATAATATATATATATATATATATATATATATATATATATATATATATAAAATATATATATATATATATATATATATATATATATATATATATATAAATATATATATATATATATATATATATATATATATATATATATATATATAAATATATATATATATATATATATATATATATATATATATATATATATATATATATATATATATATATATATATATATATATATATATATTTCTCCCATCTGACGACGAGAGAAAAGGATACGATGATGATTTTTCACTAAATTTTTAATTTCTTTCTTTTTTTTTTTAAATATTGATGTTTTCGTGGCAATAAAGCTTTCAAGAAAATTTCATACCTTCTGCTGCAAGAAAGAATCATTGTCGCCTGGCGCCGTAATATCTTCGTGTTTTTCCTGCAGTCGTTTTAGAATTCTTCCGCTCATGCGTATAGCGCCATCACTCAATAGGTGCACTGACACCAAGGACTACAGTGGCCATCTCAGGGATCCTCCAGGAAGACGTCTTGAAGCCTTCAGAGACAGCATGTGAGCAAAGAAGGCGAAGTTTATGGTTAAAATGAACTGGATGACGAAGCAGATCGACTATAAAGAGATTTTCAAGAGGGAAAAGTACATCACGAGAATGGCAGATAGCTTCAGTCTGTAATTGTTTACTGCTGAAAATATGGACTACTTCGCGGAGCAGTATGAAGTCGAGGTTCCCGCCTTCTGCGATTATTCGGCACCTCTACAGTCGTATTGTCACTCACGGACGCAAGCTCTTCATTCGAAATAAGGAAGGAAATAATCAAGAAGAGAGGAAGACAGTGGAACGGAGGAACTGAAGAATTTATACGAAATAAAAGGTAGAGAACTTGAGGTGTTTTCTAAGCTGATTGAGAGGGGATTTTGGATGCCCAAAATTACCGCTTGGAGCAGTTCTTCGCTCGAAATAAGAAAGAGAAGGAACAAAAAAGAGACGACATCGGCGTGGAGGTATACTGAAGAATGCTGACGAAGAATAAAGTAGATAACCTGAGGTGTTAGAAACTACTTCAAAGATTTTGGATTCACAGAATTACTTTTCGGAGAAGCAAGGAAGAATCGAAGGGATGATCAATATCGTCAGTAAGAGGGAATCTCATAAGTTTATAGAAGACGACTCCTTAAAGCAAAGAAGCTGTTTATGTGCCAGAAAAAGAACTCCAAGTAATGGTTATCGCGATGTTGAAATGATCTAAAACCTTCGAGATTTTCCTTGAAGACATTTTGGAATCCTTCAGTCCTCCGGCTCCTGGAAGGACGAGAGAAATGCCATTCGCGCATGCGCCGAGCTTCAAAGTGTCCAGAACAATCTCCGAGATGCTTCAAATCGTCTGAAGCCTTCGGAGACAGAAAGTGTCAGTTTTGAAAAGTAGGGTAAGAGAAAGCAAAGAGTATTGGTGAGGGAAGGGTCCGACCCAGAGGCCCTTCCTTCCTCCAAGGAAGCAGCCTATGGGTCTGACCCTTCCCATGGAAAGGGCCCAAGCCCTTTAAGGATTGGCCCCAAAAGCCTACAAGGCTTGCCAGTCTTTTGAGGCAGCCTTGAAGGAAGGGTCCGACCCAGAGGCTGCTTCCTCGGAGGAAGGCAGGTATCCTGTCAGGCTGGGAAGCAGGCCTGGAGAGGGCCCAAGAACTTCAAGGATGAGGCCCAAAGTCCTCCTAGGCTGGCCAGTCTCTTGAGGGCAGCCTTGAAGGGAAGGGTCTGACCCAGAGGCTGCTTCCTCGGAGGAAGGCAGGTATCCTGCCAGGCTGGGGAAGCAGGCCTGGAGAGGGCCCAAGAACTTCAAGGATGAGGCCCAAAGTCCTCCAAGGATGGCCAGTCTCTTGAGGGCAGCCTTGAAGGGAAGGGTCCGACCCAGAGGCTGCTTCCTCGGAAGAAGGCAGGTATCCTGCCAGGCTGGGGAAGCAGGCCTGGAGAGGGCCCAAGAACTTCAAGGATGAGGCCCAAAGTCCTCCAAGGATGGCCAGTCTCTTAAGGGCAGCCTTGAAGGGAAGGGTCTGACCCAGAGGCTGCTTCCTCGGAGGAAGGCAGGTATCCTGCCAGGCTGGGGAAGCGGGCCTGGAGAGGGCCCAAGAACTTCAAGGATGAGACCCAAAGTCTTCCAAGGATGGCCAGTCTTTTGAGGGCAGCCTTGAAGGGAAGGGTCCGACCCAGAGGCTGCTTCCTCGGAGGAAGGCAGGTATCCTGCCAGGCTGGGAAGCAGGCCTGGAGAGGGCCCAAGAACTTCAAGGATGAGGACCAAAGTCCTCCAAGGATGGCCAGTCTCTTAAGGGCAGCCTTGAAGGGAAGGGTCTGACCCAGAGGCTGCTTCCTTGGAGGAAGGCAGGTATCCTGCCAGGCTGGGAAGCGGGCCTGGAGAGGGCCCAAGAACTTCAAGGATGAGACCCAAAGTCCTCCAAGGATGGCCAGTCTCTTGAGGGCAGCCTTGAAGGGAAGGGTCCGACCCAGAGGCTGCTTCCTCGGAGGAAGGCAGGTATCCTGCCAGGCTGGGGAAGCAGGCCTGGAGAGGGTCCAAGAACTTCAAGGATGAGGCCCAAAGTCCTCCTAGGCTGGCCAGTCTCTTAGGATAGCCTTGAAGGGAAGGGTCTGACCCAGAGGTTGCTTCCTCGGAGGAAGGCAGGTATCCTGCCAGGCTGGGGAAGCGGGCCTGGAGAGGGACCAAGAACTTCAAGGATGAGACCCAAAGTCCTCCAAGGCTGGCCAGTCTCTTGAGGGCAGCCTTGAAGGGATGGGTGGGCAGCCTTGAAGGGATGGGTCCGACCCAGAGGCTGCTTCCTCGGAGGAAGGCAGGTATCCTGCCAGGCTGGGAAGCAGGCCTGGAGAGGGCCCAAGAACTTCAAGGATGAGGCCCAAAGTCCTCCAAGGATGGCCAGTCTCTTAAGGGCAGCCTTGAAGGGAAGGGTCTGACCCAGAGGCTGCTTCCTCGGAGGAAGGCAGGTATCCTGCCAGGCTGGGGAAGCAGGCCTGGAGAGGGCCCAAGAACTTCAGGATGAGACCCAAAGTCCTCCAAGGCTGGCCAGTCTCTTGAGGGCAGCCTTGAAGGGAAGGGTCCGACCCAGAGGCTGCTTCCTCGGAGGAAGGCAGGTATCCTGCCAGGCTGGGGAAGCAGGCCTGGAGAGGCCCAAGAACTTCAAGGATGAGGCCCAAAGGCCTCCAAGACTGGCCAGTCTCTTAACCCTATCTGGTGCAAGTTGGGTCTGGGCAGACCCACCCTACGGGATTTTTTCATTTTTAGATAATTTTATTTAATAATCGTTTTAGTTGATTCTATGATTACCAAAATATGGGAAATTATTAATTATTTTAATTTTCATTAGACCTTTGATTACGGCCGAGATGAGACCTCACACTTACCACAATCCGGAGGGTTTTCAGACGGTAGTCACCCGTAGCATGCTACCAGACGCACGAAATCGTAAACAATCATTGTAATAGCGTTTGTATTTGTTGTTTTGCTGCAAATTAACCTGTTTTATTTATATGATAATATTGTGATAGTAGCGATCCGTGATATAGATATTATGCAATTAATGTAACAACACAAATAAATAAGCTGCCAGTAATAAAGGAATATTCCAAAATCGGCAATTATTCCAACGGTCACGCCAACCAAATTCGACAAAGTGGAAGGTACAGCGAGCTGAAAACAAAGCAGGTCATTTCTGTCAAAGCACACGTGCATCTCAATATCACCTACATACATACATACAGTATATGTACAAAACACACACACATTACTGCATCTATATATATATATATATATATATATATATATATATATATATATATATATATATATATATATATATATATATATATATATATATATATATGAATCCATGACAACGGCAACAATGATTACACGACACAACAATACATTTTGGACACTAGCGAATATGGACATTTGGAAGGTGACAATCGTATTTCCATGGCTGAGACGTGGGTGGTACGTGAGATGCCGGAATCCTTTTGATGGAAATGACCGGTCGTTGTTTTCTGCTCTTGCTTACCTTCCACCTGTGTTGAGTTTGGTGGCCCTGAACGCTGGAATACTACCTTGGGAATAGGGCCTGGGATTATCCCTTGTCCTTCGGACAGATTCCAATTCAATGTTTGATTGACGATGGCGGTCAAAAGTCAGGGGAAAGTGGAAACAACCTCCTTGAATGGAAATCGTATTAGCCGCAAGTAAAAAGGAGGTTCCAGAATCCGCATTTGTCAATGAAACAAGGAATTGGAGACTGCCAGGGCTTGGGATAATCCCGGGGCCCATTTTCAAGCTAATATTCCAACGGTCACGCCCACCAAATTCGACAAAGGTGGAGGGTACAGCGGCTGAAAACAAAGCAGTTCATTTCTGTCAACAGGACACGTGCATCTGAAATGCCACCTACGCGCGTCGTCTGTCACACTTGCATGTGACATGTAAACACAATTGCCACCTCGCCACATTCACTAGGGATCAATATTATAAATCACATTGCTGATCAAAATGTGTAATTGTGTGGTGTGTGTATGTGTATGTATATATACTATATATGTATGTATGTATGTATGTATGTATGTATATATATATATATATATACATATATATATATAATTGACTATATATACATGTGTGAGTACTTATATATATATATATATATATATATATATATATATATATATATATATATATATATATATATATATATATATATGAAGGCAATGCCCTGAAGGAAAGAGAAACGAGTCTGCTAAGTAAAGGACAATACGTCGAAAAGCCTTGCAATACTCTGTTGCTTCTCTTTCCTTCGTGGAATTGTCTTTATTTATATATTCATCACGTTCCATATTCTCGTGATTCAGTTATATATATATATATATATATATATATATATATATATATATATATATATATATATATATATATATATATATATATATATATATATATATATATATATATGTGTGTGTGTGTGTGTAATATATATACAATTAATTACATATATATGAGTGTATATATATATATGTATATATATTTTGTGTGTGTGTGTATGTAAAATACAAACACATACTCACACCTATCCCTATAAAAATAAAAAATTGGATAAATTCCTGTTACAAAAAATGATTAGCCACATATGAACTGTATATATATATATATATATATATATATATATATATATATATATATATATATATATATATATATTATATATATATATATATATATACATATATATATATATATATATATATATATATATATATATATATATATATATATATATATATAGTATATATATATAATATATATATATATATATATATATATATATATATATATATATATATATATATATATATATATATATATATATTTAATCACTAACATTTTGGAATTTGTTCAATTGTTTTTGAACCAATATTCGGAGAAGTTGTAGGGTTTTGTAGATCATTTTATTCTGCTATAATTTTCTACAGATATTTTCTTTTCCTTCAATTATTCTAGTGGTACCTGTTTACTTACATCTTATTTTTGAGAAACATCTAATGAAAATGTCAGCAAATGCCGCATGAAAGTTGGGTATTGTTCTTAAGTCCTCATATACTTATATGAGTGATTAAATCAGTGCAACATTTTTAGGTAATTTGTCCTTCCTTTACTAGGATACTGTTCTCCGGGAGATGTCTGCTTCTGCCAGAGATTTATATCTTTTAGAGTGGTTCGAGGTGGAAGGTTTCTTTGGCAGCTATGCCTTGGACTATAGACGGATGGTCTCTTGTTTGTCACTTTTTCATAAGTTGTATTTTGACATATCTTTCACATTCTCAGTTGATCCCTGATCCCCTGTTGCTGTCGAGAGCAACCAGATTCGCTGAACAGCAGCATCAATGTGCAGTAAATGTACCTCGCCTTCGAACTTTTCAGTTCCAGGGGACCTTTATTCCTCACGCCTTACGACTGTGGAACAGCCTCTTTACTGAGGATGTGTTGCAAACGGAACTTCAAAAGTTCAAGTGAATGTAATGCATTACTACCCTTATGCAATACATCTTGTATTTAATACTTTGTTTACATTTTTATTTATTTATTGTTAGTACATCTGTTTTCTAATAACTGATCTCCTCTTTCTGTATTTCCTACTACCTTCTGTTATTTCACTCGAATGAACACCATTTTCTTAGGATGCTTGAATTTCAAGTTAGTTACCCCTGTGGGCTTGTTTCATATGGATAGGGTTCATCTTCTGAATAATAATAATAATAATAATAATAATAATAATAATAATAATAATAATAATAATAACAACAACATTGTCTATATTCATTAATCTCATGGTAACGGTTATTATATTGTTATTATTATTCTCATATATCATAAATCATCAATACCATGATTATCAGATTTACATTACATCCGACTCATTTTATATTTTATGATATCCAGTCTTCAAAGGACAGAAAAGGAACATTAAACGCAAAATAGTAATTTACTCTCTCTCTCTCTCTCTCTCTCTCTCTCTCTCTCTCTCTCTCTCTCTCTCTCACTAAAGACTAAAGCCATAATTTGATGAAGAAAATTATAATACGGATGAATTTCAACATTTATTTTACAAAAATCTTTTTGCTGTAGATAAAAAAACAAAATCAGAAAATGTATAAACACATAAGACTCAATATGATTGGAAGAAGCTTTTATGACATAAGTTGAATGAAATCAAACAATGTGAATAACAAATGGTTATGAATCTGAATATTTAATAAGCTGAACATAATAATCTTGACAAAACTTTTACGACAGAATTCTAGTAATTCAGAAGTGTGTGGTATTCTCTGAAACAAGGAGCGACACATAGTCCTACATTGCAGTCTTTACACATGAAATATGTCTGCTGGCCTTTCTTGGGCCTATGGGATGTATGCGAGCACACACGACATCTTAGTCTAGGTCGCAGTTGTTTTTCTATTGAGGGAACTGGATCAGGAAAGTGTCTTTCTGTTAGCCGCCTTGGCTGCGTTATTACGGTGCGGGTAATTATCTTGTTAGGTGCTGGAGGGTACCTTTCAATCAACTGCAGAACGACTGACTTAGAAAACTGTAAATATGACCCTTTCTTGCCAGTAACAAATCCATGCAAGTGATGACAGTTTACTAGTATCATATCAAGCAGACGGAAAAATAGTTTTATGTACCATCTCGTGGTTTTACGGATACACTTCACAGAACTAATAAGCATGTCGTTCTTGTCCACAATCCGCATTTTCTTATTATAGTCAACAACGCATGCAGGTTTTTGCACAAATTCCCCTGGTCGACACCTTTTTCACAGTCTACCATTATATTTTCATGTACTGAAGATAACATATACACTGTCCTGTTATCCTGCCATTTTAAACCTAATATTCCATTGCAGTTTTGAGACGAAATCTCAGATTTGTTCACATCAGGAAATTTAGGCATAAATTTCCTATTTTTCCGGACTGTTCCACATGCTCCTGTTTCGTTGTCGCCCAAATACTTGAGCAGTTTTGGGCTGCAATACCAATTATCGAAATACAGGATGTGATGTTTTCCGAGATGCGAGGCCATAAATGTTTTACCACAGAACCAGATACCCCTAGATCCTCATCTACCAATATCTCTGTATCTTTTCCAGTATAGATTATAAAATCGACAATATAATCCGTTTTGGCATCACAAAGTTCAAATATTTTCACTCCAAATCGACTTCTTTTATCTGGAATGTACTGCTTGAAACTTAGCCTTCCCTTCCATAACATTAAACTTTCATCTATGCATAAATCCTGGAAAAGTTGAAATTTTTCCCGGAATTTTCTACGCACACTGTCGAGCACGGGTTTAATTTTTTTAGTTTATTATCTGGGCTTGTTTCCTGTGAATTATCAACGAAATGTAGAACCCGTAGAATTTGAAGAAATCTGTCCCTTGCCATCAGCCTTCTCACTCCTTTTTGTCTCGAATGTCTCAAGCGTAGTCCAGTAATCTACGATGCGATGTTTACTTATATGCGACATGATCATAATCACACAAAGGAACCGTATCATTTCCTCCACAGTAACCTGAGCAAATTTTCGCAAATACTTTGGCACTGCATCTCCTAGCGTATCAACAAGGAATCTCTGATAACGGTTTGTCTCTTCAGCAATCAGCCCCATAAATTCGTTGTCGAAAAATTCAAAAAAATAGTCTACTTCCTTTGAATTTTCATTCACATTACATTTCGACGTAATGCCACTGCCACTGCTGTCAAATATGAAATCTCTGGGCTGGAAATTGCTGGCAGCCCACTCCCACTCATCACCTGGGTCACTTCGCTGTCTCCGCCTTCTTTTGACACCTTGGCTTTCATTTGTAGGTGGCAGATTTTCGTAATTTTCACTGTCGGTTGATATTTCATCACTGTCTCTTGTACCAGGACCATAATTATCCATTTCATTTCCTTCTAAATCCGATTCATTTTCATATCCAGAAAATGAGTCGAGAAGGTCTATAAAATAGTTATCCTCGTCGAGAGCTCTTCTCTCGATCTGCCGGCGGTCAACTCGAGGATGTCGTACCCTTGACCCGTCCTCCTGTGACATCTTGATGAAGACTAATGAATTTTTAGGAAACACGTGAATTTATATGAATTCACTGTATGGCAACTGACAGACTGTTACCATATCAAGAAAAAGAGGCCAGTATTTCAATCATCAGTCCTTCACATAAAAGGAAATTACCGGTGCTCGTATACGACACAACAGTGTTCCGGGCCAGTTTATTAAATGCGTCGTATACGTTACAACCGAAATCAAAGGGTTAACATGTGTTGACTCTGAAAACCGCGACCGCGCGCGGTCGCGGCATTATTTTTCCCGCCAACATGTGCGGCAGAAAAAAAACAGACAGCGGCAACCGCGACCGCGGGCGGCGTCGGTTTCTCTAGTATGTCAGGTCCCATAGGATAACACATGCTGGCGGGAATTTTTTCGCCGCTGCCGCGCGCGGCAACGGTTTGCCGCTTGTAGTATGTCACTACCCTTAGGGCGGTTTACTGAGTGATTCGAGAGCCTTGAAGGAATTAGAGAAAGTAAGAACTGCAGAAAGTAAGAGGTGGATCATGAGGGTTCCCGTCCATGTTTTTGTTTTATGATATTATGATAGAGTATATCTGATGCAGTATTAGAAGCAATCCATTCAGGGAGTCCAGAGGGATCCTTGGGCCCTCAGTTCGGCTGAGGGACCGTCTTTTGGTGGTTCCGAGCGGATTCTGGAGGTCAGTGAAGTGCTTAATATTTCTCTTAATGGGCTTATCAGGGGAAACCCTGGGACCTTGGTTTCACTGAGGGGTCGTTCTTAGCAGTTTCCCGCGGAAGCCAGGGGTCGGAAAAGTGATGACGTACTTTTACGTAATTGGAATCCGAAGGGTAACGTTAACATAAGTAGGCATAATATCGGAGTAACCGGAGAAAGGTCTCGGACAAGAATTTGCATATTGAGAGATCCCAAAGGACCTTTTTTTTTTTTGCATTATAATTGCTCTGCAATGAGAACACGACCATTCGATACATAATTTGCAATTCCAGGTATTTCTTGTACCACACCGTGATGGTTATAGAGTTGGTTTTCATATTTTGTTGTTCTCTCTCTCTCTCTCTCTCTCTCTCTCTCTCATATATATATATATATATATAGTATATATATATATATATATATATATATATATATATATATATATATATATATATATATATATATATATATGCACTGATAATATGGAACACTTATATCAGAATTTAGTGTGACAGTTTGATTTTCACTTATATTCTGAAAACAGCTCTACCTCTTTGTTGTAATGACTGAGGTCTGTCAGGTCTTAACTTTATAGTTTATATCCTCCATGACGTACTCAGTCCGATATATATATATATATATATATATATATATATATATATATATATATATATATATATATATATATATATATATATATATATATGTGTGTGTGTGTGTGTGAGTGTGTGTGTGTGTGTGTGTGGACAAATGAGTAAGTCATTGTTCCTAATAAGGTCTGGTTTCAGCTAAAAACAAGGCAATTTTTGCCTCATTCATTTTGCATTGATGAATCAGAGATGAAAGCTTTTTTTCAAAACTATCCAAATCATCCAAAAATAATTTTTCGATAATTAACAATTTTTTAGAATAGTGTTCTCTTCCGTAAAAATTCAAATTTATATAAGCTCGTAAAACCCCCAAGACTACAAAAAAATTTGAATCATCATCGTACTTTATATGAATTGTAAGGAACTTAAATAAGTTTTCTTTGCAGAGGTTTTCGTTGATATTTGTTTTCGAAGTGCCCAGTGTTTGTTACTTCTTTCACGTTCGGATTTTTAATCTGATCTTATTACTAATAGGTACTGCGCATAAGAATCTCTACGTCGTCTCATGCATACTAATCGTACCTGCTTTAAATGTCGAGGCGTGTTAGTTGTAAACAGAAGACGAGAACATTCGTGTTGTTCAAGTTAATGCAAATATGTGAATTGTATGAGAATTAAAAGACGTTTCCTTATCACATGAGAACGTATAAAGACTTAATCGTATGCAGTAAGTAGAGTATTAGTGTCTATGCATGAACGGTATACACGACTTTGGAAATTATAAGTAGTTACTTGCACACACAAAATTATTTGTGTTAGTGTAAATTAAAACAGTATCAATAAACACAGAATTATGCAAGATGTGTTTGCGAATGTTAAAGTACTTGTTTTGTTACAAAAAATTATATATGAACACTAGTTATGTTAATAATTTGTGTTAATGTATATATCTATTCATGAAACTGATAATTGTACATACACACTATATATATATAATATATATATATATATATATATATATATATATATATATATATATATATATATATATATATATATATATATGTATGTATGTATGCATCCATGCATGCATATATATATCAGTGTATTATATAATATTGCTTCTTTATTTTAGGAGAAACGGAATATCTCCAATCATCTCCCCTTTATACAGTTTGCTAACTTGATTATGTATATCGGTTTATTTGAGACCATATAATTCGGAAGAGTATACAGAATTCCATACACACACATACATGCACTATACATGCACGTATTATTACTCTCCCATTTTATGAGACTATAAATGAACCCTGTATACAGTTTATGATTTAGTTCAGACCAGCAGCTTCAAAAGGTTTCTGGTTAATGAAAATAGAATTTACCTTCACGATATTTTCAAACTCACGTGAATGTGGTGAATATTGCGGTCAATATTTTATGAATAAAAGAACCCAACCTTTCAGTTGCTTATAAAAGAGAGAGAGAGAGAGAGAGAGAGAGAGAGAGAGAGAGAGAGAGAGAGAGAGAGAGAGAGAGAGCGGATGTGGGGGCATTCTCTGCGATCTGTTTAATGAAAATAGAAAATCGCAAAATGCTTGTGGAAAAACTCTCTCTCTCTCTCTCTCTCTCTCTCTCTCTCTCTCTCTCTCTCTCTCTGAGAGCGGAAACTGTTGCTTTTTCAAATCAGGATGGGGAAAATACCGCCAACTCATTTCCTTCTATTTATCTCGGCTATATTTTTTTTTATTCGATTCTTGCTCAGATTTCCCAGTTTTATGTTTAAACTTTGTTCTTGTTAAAAGTGCTCTAGATTGTAAAACTCGGTTTAATATACGAAATTAGATTTTTTAAAATTTAATTTTGAACTCTACCTTTTAATTTTTCTTATCGATTATTTTTAGATTAATTCTTTTTTATGGAAGTATTATTTAATGGGTAATTTTGTCTGTAAACACGTCTTATGATTTACTATATAATTATATAATTTGGTTATATTGCACTTAAAATGATAATCTAGCCGTAATTATGAGGAAGATAAATGAGTTTAATAAAAGGAACTGAAAATGGTAAATAATGAAAAAAACATGAAATAGGGACTTGGGTTAAAGACACGGAAATGATTTTTTTAAGGACTTAGACATTTCAGGATGGTGTTAGTATCAGTGGAGAGTGTTTGTAGTAGAAGGAAGAGGATATAAAAACATTAAGTGGTGCAAGAAGCTGAGTAGGATTGTCAGAAAGAATGTGAAAGTGGAAAAGAACCCAGGTTAAGAAAAGAGAGGTGACAGGAGCAAAAATTCAGGGAGAATTTGAAGTTATTCAATAGGGCAGTAAGAGCAAATAGAAGGGTTACTGAATAAAAGGATCTCAGAATTCAACATCACAGATATAGTGGTGCTGCGTTGAGAAAATATAGAGCGCAGTCGACAGGGTTTTTTTTTTTTTTTTTTTGTCAAGATTTGTTGAATATGAAGAACTGAAGAAACCCAGAGTTGAATGATGCAAAGAGTGGAAGGGATTACTGAAAGTTTAAGAAAGCATTAGGAAATGTGTTAAGAGTGTAAGGAAGCCACTTGAGAGATTGCAGGGGCTGACAACGAGGTGAAAGTTTGATTGAGTGGCTGATAAGTTTATGTAAAGTATGCTTAGCCTCTAGAGGACAGAAAATTTGAAGGAACAGCTGAGAAAAATCTTTACTTCTTTTTGTAACTGTAAAGGCGATAGAGGAACTGCAATAATTATGGTGGCCTAACATGACTTAGTAAAACAGTCTGTGTGTATGGCGGGATTTTGTGAAAGTAAGAATGAGTGTAGAAGGATTAGCAGGAGATGAATAGTGAGGATTTATACAATTTTAAGGATTTATGAATCAAGTTTTATTATAAAATGGTTAATCGAGACTTTTATTGTTTACACATTTTTGTTATGGACGTAAAGCTTGAGTTAGAATACTCATATGAGAGAGTGACAGGTTTAGTGTAAAAGTGGATCATAGAAAAAGGTTTGTAATGTTTCTATGGCTATGCAATGTGCTTATGTATGGAATTATGCAAGACGTTTGATGAAGGACCACAGATGAATACGAAGATATCTGAGATTGTGAATGTAGTTCGGAATTGTTTTGTTTTGCAGACGGTGCAGTACTGGCTGGAAGTAGTGAAGGGAAACTGAAGCTAGTGAAACATGTTTAAAGTGGTTGCAAGGCGAGAAAGTTTAAAGTAAATGCGAGGGTATAAAGGTAAATGGAAAGCAGGAAGAATGGACTGTGTATATTGAGTTGGATGGCAGAAGGATGAAAGTAACTTATTTGTACAGGTATGTGGAGTAAATATAACAGATGACAATGGTAGGATGAGAGGAAAGGTTGGGTAAGCTGCTGATAAGACTTCTGTATAGGTTTCTGAAGCAGATAACGTTGTGTAAGTTTTATGCGCCGAGGAATCAGCTTAGACACGGCAGTTGAAATACGAGTGTGGTTCACTGGAAATATACTCTTACCTTTCAGTCAATCTCTCTCTCTCTCTCTCTCTCTCTCTCTCTCTCTCTCTCTCTCTCTCTCTCTCTCTCTGTGACTGATTCTGTAGGTAAACGAAGACAGTATTTGTGACTGGGGTCTTTTTTTCTCTCTGTTTTCGGAGCCGCCTACTATTATGAGAAATGCTGTACTGTGGAATTAATTACCATGAGACAAGTAACCTCATCCTCACACAGACTCAGAAGGCTTATCCTTTCTGGGTTTACCCCCTGTAAAAGGAAAGGGGTTTATGCCTGTATGTATATAAGTATATATATACATTCACATGTATAATATATATACATACACATATATATATATATATATATATATATATATATATATATATTTATTTATTTATATTTATATAAATCTATATATATCTACGTATGTATGTTTGTATGACACGTTTGTTTATGTATGAAATTGAAGTCACATTTTCGTTCATTATACTCCTATCTTTATTAGACTTTAAGAAAGAAAACATAAGATCCGGTCGCGTTTATTTACTGCATTTTAAGCTGGACCTTTCTCGCCACTAGTATAAAATCGGAGAATGGCGTCGGGATATTTAGGAGTGCAAATAAACATTTTCTTTTTAGTGTATTGCAGAGAAAATGTTAAACTCAGGTCTTGGCTGCCCTGGGTTACAAGATTTAGCCGAGGTGTTCTTGTGAACCCAAGAGATGTTTAGAGGCGGCAAAATAAGTTTTGGTTGGTGCTACCAATGTTGGGAGGACGTAAAATGGTTGAAAATGTTTCAGGTCACGTCGATATTTCTTTATTTTGGGTGTGCGGTGGAACGCACATGGGGAAATATCTTTCTAAGAAGGAAACAAATTCGATAAAGAGATTCAGTGTGGCATCAGATAAATCTTCGGTAACTTCCATCTGAAATGAATTGCTGATATATTTTATTTCAAAGAGTTGCTGTCATGCTGTGATGACATATTCTTTCCACTTTATTTTATCATCGTGCACCAAAATACCACGGGGTTTTGTTTTCGGTGTTCAAAATTGAGTTTTCGTACTGCAGTTACAACGTAAAATAAATTTTTCATCAACATATACGATTACACAATATATTTAATTTTACCGAAATAAGGTCATATACATCCACATAAGAATACTTTGAACTGTATTAAAAAATATATCCCTTCTAGCAGAAACTGAATGAGATAAGTGTTGAGTTTACACACTTGTGTAAGGCACGTGCCATTCATAAGTAAACAACACACCCACTTCTGTACACAGTGGCCCGGTCCCCAAAAAACACTGAAAATGCTTATTATCTACTTCATTCACAAAATCAGAGAAATGAATGAAAAGCCATTCCCCCTATTACTCTCTCTCTCTCTCTCTCTCTCTCTCTCTCTCTCTCTCTCTCTCTCCTTCTTCTTCTTCATCTTCTTCTTCTTCTTCACTGTTGAATGGAAGGAGTTGACGGCACTCATATAATTTATTATGAATCAGCAAAGAAGCAGAGAGAGAGAGAGAGAGAGAGAGAGAGAGAGAGAGAGAGGATTTGAGAAAAGAAGAAAGATCGGACCTGGGAAGAGCTCTGAGTAATCTGCACTGCCATCGGACCCTTATCAGCAACAACAACAGCAGAAGTAGCAGCAGCAGCAGTGGCAATAGTGTGAGCAACAACAGTGACCAGACGCCCCTTAATAAAACAGGTCTCCCCTTTCTGCCGCGATGTCCCTGAGGGGATTCGACCCTCGTCCCCTGATTTCCCCTCAGCTCTAAGGTCTAGGGAAAAGGGTTTCGTTGACAAGGGGGAAGGGTCTGGTGAAAAAGAAAAAAAAATGGACAGCGTGAGATAGGGAAGAGAAGAAATGGTAATGTAAAAATCTTCCCGAAGTCTTGGAATTCGAACACACTGTTTTCGTCATCTGTTTAAGAATATTACCTACAATTTTGTTAATAATTTTTAGATGAGTTATTAGATATATGTATATATATATATATATATATATATATATATATATATATATATATATATATATATATATATATAAAATTCAGTTTTGTTAATAATTTTAGATGATTAATTAGGATTTATATTTATGTATAATTTATATATATATATATAATTCTGTGTATATATGTTTGTGCATATATGTGTTCATATTACAATAGTGGCTATTGGGATAACGGAAATTTATCATTTTTGTAGATATTTTGTCACTAAATGTTCCGGGATGTATAATGATAAGTTTTTAGCAGTTGAAAAGTTATTTTTATTGCTTGTTTTGTTAATTTTAGGCCAATCATGTTGGTATATGTTCTCTTATAATA
>NC_089745.1:48088993-48096493 GCF_040412425.1 Macrobrachium rosenbergii
GAAAAAAAAGCAAAGATACTTTTTGGAAATCTTTCTTATGTGTTACTGTGAGTTTACGATTTTAGCCTTTATTTTCCTCGACAAGAACTTTCAGAATATGAAAAGAAAAGTCTCTTTTAGAGCTGGCTGCCAGATTTGTATAAATCTTTATCCAGTATTATCAGAAAATATCTGTTACTGAAGAAAAATACTATTAAACAACTGTAACAACATTTTATATTGTTATTTTTGTAATATAGTAGTAAAAGAAAAATAATTACTGATAGATAATGATACGGCAACATTATCAAAGCATTACTAGGCTTGTTCGAATAATCATTGCAGCAACTGTTAATCACATATTGCCGTTCATTTCCTTTCCTGAATAGCACTTTTATTCCCGTTTTGAATACAACATTGTAATTGCACCAATTATTGTGTAGATTTTGTGATATAATACCATGTGAAATGTTTCAGTTAATATTCTCCCCGGATTTCAACTGATGTAATTCGGAATTACTTACTTCATTAAAAAATACTCATAGTAGCATGAGTCTTGAAATGGAGAAACAAATCCACAGTTATGTATGGGTACAAATATATTTGAAAATAAAGCTAAACAAATTTTGCACCCATACATAACTGTGGATTTGTTTCTCTACTTATGTCATAGGTTGTTATTAAAGTTGAACCACAACTCCATTTTGCTTTTATGTTTTTTAATGTCCTACTACTACTACTACCACTACTACTACTACTACTACTACTACTACTACTACTACTACTACTACTACTACTTAACTAGTAGTAGTAGTAGTTGTTGTTATTGTAGTATGGTTGCTACTGTTATTATTAGTATTAAGTCATACAGTTATTGTGCTATGTTGTTATGGTTGTTTTAATGCTTTTCCTGGTTTCCCAAACTGTCAGTTTAAATTTAGAGTTCCCATTTTTAAAAACCTAGGATCTATTTTAGATTTTACGTAATACACATCATTGATTACTTTGCTTTTTAATTTACGTATATGTTTATTATTGCTGGCCGGTAAATATAAAGCTTAATAAAGATTCTTTAAGAGAGAGAGAGAGAGAGAGAGAGAGAGAGAGAGAGAGAGAGAGAGAGAGAGAGAGGAGAAACCCTTCTTATGAAAATTAAAAGATTAACTGTATACATGAGAGAGAGAGAGAGAGAGAGAGAGAGAGAGAGAGAGAGAGAGAGAGAGAGAGAGAGAGAGAGGAAAAAATCCTTCAGACGAAAATTAAAAGATGAACTGTAAGCATGAGAGAGAGAGAGAGAGAGAGAGAGAGAGAGAGAGAGAGAGAGACTTATTGTATAAGCCCTAAGTGCAAATGATTGATTGAGTGGATGAGTGTTAGTAGTAGAAGTGTGGGCGGGTGACTAAGCGAGAAGCAAAAGTGTCTTGATTGAGTGAATGAGATCATTCCGAAGGACCGAAGTGTTATTGAATGAATTACTTATTCCCGTCGTTGTTATGACTAAATTATGAGATGGAATACGACAGGCGGATCGTCTTGACTGACATTCAGACTTACACGTACACGTATACATATGGGAAAGGTTGTGTGTCGATGAGTGTACGCTGTTTGTGGTTGTGTGTTAATCCTCTGCATGCATAATTATACTTCATGTCCATATATACTTTGTTATACATATACATATAATATATATATATATATATACATACATACTATATATATATATATATATATATATATATATATATATATATATATAGATGTTTATATATATATGTATATATGTGTGCATGTGTGTGAGAATAATATACTTACAGGTCACACTTGCTGATACACACTAACACATATGAATATTTATTAATTTTTCTTTTTTCAAAAAATCATTCCTAAGAAAAATCTCTAAAGATTCCCCCTGAATAGAATACCTACAAAATAAAAGAGAGAGGAGGTAATAACACTTAAATAATAGGAAATTAAAATACAAAGTCAGCCATACAAATCAGAAAAACTAAGACAGTCATGCATGCGACCTATAAGCAGCGTTACTGCTCATCGTAAGGTAATGAGTGTCAGCCTTATTAATACTGCTAGGAGGACCAATTCAAAGTTCAACACTAAAAGGATTGGGGAACGTTTGGTATTGGGTATGTGACAACTTGCCACCTCAACAGAACAGCACGCACGAGCTCTTGTAGCCCAGGGAATAATGACTCAGATGGAAATTCCCAAGTGAAATACAGTTCGTGAAGATGGAGAAAGAGGATATGGTTATAAAATAGGAAATCGCCATTTTGAGCGATTTTGTCTAAGAAGAGTAAGACCCACGAGATCGGCTGACTTTCAGACAGGAGACCAGTATTCCAGTAGTTTGAGAGCAAAATATGCGAAGCGTTTCGTACAATAACAGTAAAACATGTAGGACATGTTTCACTGGTAAAGTGTCGATATTTTACATTTTGACAGGAGATTCTGGGGATTTGATGTCCGCTAGCAGTGTTTGTCAGCCGCTTCCCTGACCTCTATATATTTTACGTTTTTGGAATGACTTGATATTTCGCGAATATGTTTTCCTGCAAAGTGAGTCAGCAAACCTTTACCTGATTTCTCATATGTAAGCCAACACAAAACAAAGTAAGATATAATTTCCTAATTTTTTGTTCGTGCCCACGATATTTTTTTTTATTTTAAAAATGACGTTTAACTGCTCAAAAATGAGTTTCTTTTTTTATCAGTGACCTTTGAGGTGTGAGGAATGGTGAATGGACAAAGAAACGGACATACCAAGAATGCTCTTGGATAGCTTTACCACACACACACACACACACACACACACACACACACACACAGAGAGAGAGAGAGAGAGAGAGAGAGAGAGAGAGGGAGGAAATGAAACATCATTCTCCGGAGTCAAATTCATTTTACCTTGCTTTCAAAAGATAATTCGGCGTTTTGATAACCAGTGAGGTTAATGTAGGTAGAAAACCCTGTCCAGCCAACTCAAGTTTACTTATTCATACATTAATCTTCATACTTGGACATATTAATGATAGCATGAAATAATTCTTCGTCATAAATCTTATCAAAATTTTCTAATACACTGAAGTATACTGTTAGAGGGAAACCTAAGAAAGAGAATGACCTCACAAAAGATCAAAATGTGTAGTACAGAACATGACGTAAGCTAATAGAGAACACTACAAGAATAAAAGAAAAAAAATGGGAACTATTACGACAACTTCGTCTTAATTGGACGAAATCAACTGTAATGAGGCACCGACTATGCTCTCGTAAAACCTATCCCCCTTCGCCCCCCCCCCCCGCGCCCCTCCTCTGGGTAACTCTTCCAGTCTACAACTGTCGCCTTCCCCCACCCTCCCCAGTAAGATGAAGGCAGTTTCGAAGGGGTGGGGGGAGGGCGAGAAGAGCTCGTTTAGTTACTGATGTTGAGGGAAATGTCAAGACGGGGGATTGTGTTTGGTTTGGTAATTTTTGGGCCATGTTGTTTGTTGTCTTTTTGAGTAATAATTTTATTTTTTATTATTCTTCTGCTTTGTTATTTATATTGTTGCTGTAAAGGATCGATTGCGTTGATTTCAGTTGGTCGATTTATGTAGTTAGTGAATGCAAAAAAATTAATTTTATTTTTGTAGAACATCTTGTAGAAATGTACTGTTTTCCCTAAATGCCACTTTTAAAAATTCTAAACTTTTTTATTTTCTAACAACGAAACGCTAAAGGTATTGGAAATTCTTAAGTTTCTCCTTTTCTGATAAAGGTATTTGTACGGAGCTTTCTATAAGGAAATAAGGAAAATTGAAAGAAAACCCCTTGACTGAATCTTCACCCAGTTAGAGAGAGAGAGAGAGAGAGAGAGAGAGAGAGAGAGCGAGAGAGAGAGAGACTCGTCTGTACTCGCTTGTTTTACTGCATTATAGCGAAAGCTCCCTCGATTACCCTAAGGCGTCTCTTGTAAGTTTAGAAATTACTAACCATTTGTATTCAGGGACAGTAGCGACGAGTCCATGTTTAACTAGAGGCTCTTTGGCAGAGCTGTTGGTCATATGCTGCATCGTCTCTGGGTCTCAGAATTGACCAACATAGTTGATAAGTTTATTCTCTCTCTCTCTCTCTCTCTCTCTCTCTCTCTCTCTCTCTCTCTCTCTCTCTCTCTCTCTCAAATCGTCAGAGAGAAATAAGGAAATGAAGGGCTATTCAAAATAAAGATAAGTGTCATTTGAGATAAAAAATCTTCCCCACTGAAGAAGGTTTATAATATCGATTATTGTCGTTTGAGATTCAAATGTTTCCCAGACATATGCATATCTCCATCATCGATTTTTCTGAATGTTTCCATCTCCCAACCCTTCTCTCCCTCTGCTGGCGCGCTGTGGTCATTTCTTTAATACAAGGAGGAAGGTCGGTGGCCAGTTTTATAGTCCGTATATGTGACGACGCATAGCGACAGGCGTCTGGAAGTCCAGACGATGCAAGAGGCGATAAGGGTAAATGATGCTTTCAGTTAATTAAGTATTCTTAGAGAAAGTATAATTTGATAACCAAGAAATTTATGTTTTTTCTCTCGTCACTCATTAAATTTAATGAGATACGTAATGTATGTAGTATACTGTATATGGTATGCCGTGTATACTGTATATCATAGTCCAGTTTCGTTTGATGTCTGCCGGTTGGAATTCACGTATGACTGCCAAGATATTAACACATTCAATGACTAAGCCTTGTGAGCCACAGTCACATGACCAAGTGCTTAGTTTACTTAAGGAATGAGTTTGCGAGTTTGCAGTTACTGTGGAAATCTTGGGATTGTAAATCCCATGGGGGATAGTGCGGTCAGTGCACCTCACGTATTGCACAGTAGGCATTACTAAAAGGTGTTTGCAGCGTCCTTTCGGTCCCTAGCTGCACTCACGTTTTAGCCTTTTACATTACCTCCATTACCGCTTCCTTTCTTCATATCCAACAATTACTTCTTAGTGCAACCGTGAGGTTTTCTTCTTGCACTGCATTTCCTTTATTTTTGCGATGTCTTTATCTTGCTGCTCAACCACTCCGATAATTCTCTTCACTGTCTTAAGCGCTGGTTGTCCGAAAGTGCTTCAGTGCATGGCTTGACTGCCTAAATTTTATTAAAAAACATAATGGAGATTATAATAAGAAATGCTGACCCACACTTAATAGCAGTCTTGACCAAGGACTTGACTGACAGGTGGGGGGGTCAGGGCAGATAGATAGCACCGAAACGGTCTCAGTGGGCGTCTGGGAAATTCAGCTAAGTAAGCTAGACATCTCCAAGGTCCAAGACGAGCCCTGGGGTGTTATTAGGCGAAGACGGGAGCAGATGAGTTTATTAAGGAACTGTGAAGACGAGTCGGCCGGCATGCCCAAGGGTGCTGTTGGAGCCCCTACAAATATAAGCCATGGTTTCATAGTCATGTGGGTTTCATGTTCTCTCTCTCTCTCTCTCTCTCTCTCTCTCTCTCTCTCTCTCTCTCTCTCTCTCTCTCTCTCTCTCTCTCTCTCTCAGCTCCATAGAATTATTAGGTATCGTTTGAGGACAAAGATAATTATTTTCGTTTATATAATTTGTACATAGTAATGACCTTTTTTACATACCATTAAGCATATTTTAGGAAAAGTCCAGTAATGTCCATGTATTTCAGTCTTATAAGTTAACTCTCTCTCTCTCTCTCTCTCTCTCTCTCTCTCTTTCATTTCAAGAGACTTTGGCATAATTTCGGGGAAGAGAAAATAATGTATTTATAATAGATTAATGTATTTTTCACTTTTCGAAACATCAAAGCATTTTGTCTCTGAAATTAAAACGCTTCAAAATAAAATGATTCGCCAAGAACGCACATAAAAAGGCCATTTTGGAACTCTTGTTATTAAAATTGCTAATGAAAATATGATTTGCATCGATGGCAACAATTTCTGCTGTTTAGAGTAAATGGCTTTAATTATACTGTAATTAGAATATCATCAATTATATAATGATTTTGTTCTATGAATTTTCAGTTATAACGAAAGTTGTGCCTGAGTTTGTTATTGTCACTTAACCGTTTTGTATATACATTTGGTATAGGAATTATATTTTGACGTTTATCTTACAGTAACTAAAATATACAGGTGCTAATTTGTCAAATTCTGTTTACTCTTTAACAGAGCCTAGTTAGAACAGATTCTGTAGATTTTTGTTACCCAAACTGAAACATATCTTGCGTAGCGCGTTTGCGCATTTATTCGAATGTGTCGCACGGTATCCTGTCCCATTCTTTCCTCCAGTCTTAATTCTGTTAGCACTGGCTTTCCGTCTCAGTGTTAAGACGTTTTTACCATATATTGTAACTTCTCGCCACCCTAATTCCAGGCATCTCATTCAAGCCCAGTCTTTCACCAGTTGTGTTTTTCTCTCCGTTACTTAAATTGCGCATCCATTGCAAATATTTCACGGGCATAAGTTACAATATAGGCTCTATGATACCACATGACCTTAGGATTTTCCAAAAATTGCACTAGGATGTTTTTGCTACATAAAATTAATTTGTTTGCATTTATATGATTACCAGTATTCTGAATGAGTAGGTTCGGTGGTTTTAGGGTTTTTCCTCGTTTTGTGGAATTTTGAACAAAGATCTCTCTCTCTCTCTCTCTCTCTCTCTCTCTCTCTCTCTCTCTCTCTCTCTCTCTCTCTCTCTCTCTCTCAAGCCAATAGACTGGTAAATTGATATGACTTTCCGAACCTAGAATTTGAAGTTAATTGCTTGTAACCAGCTAAAGGGAAATAAACGAAATGGCCTCATGCTTTAATAATCTGGCATCTGGGCCTTCATGTGAGCATTTCGGGATCTATTTACCCCCAGAAAACTGCTACAGTTAGCGTCGCTTCGCAGAATGACCAGAACCAATGGACTTTTCGTGTCCACTTCAGCAAAAGAGTTTTGCTCGAATTCCATCACTTCCCGGCCACTTCCCATTCCCGGAAGCCTCCCCCGGGGCTTCCCTCAAGAAGTGACAAATGTTTGGAAGGTCTGGTAGCAAATTGGCACAATTTGTTGGTTGGGAGCCGCGGACGGCGTTGGGTGGGAAAGGGTATATATACAGTATATATATATATATATATATATATATATATATATATATATATATATATATATATATATATATATATATATATATATATATTGGCGCGGTGGTGCTTTTTTTGGGGTAAATAGGGAAAGCTCATAGAGGAAGAGAGCGAATTTTCTCTTGTTAATTACAGCACACATTCGCTATCAAGTACTTAAATCGTTGCTTAGGTTAACTGAGGCTCACTTGGTTTTAAAGAATGCTCCCCAGTTGTTTGGTCCGCCTCATGTACTGTATGCAGTGTATACATACATGCATACATTTTATGTATATATATATATATATATATATATATATATATATTATATGTGTGTGTGTGCGTGGGTGTGTAAATATGTAGACAGATAGGTAAATAAGTACATAGATAGATAGAGAGGA
>NC_089745.1:48098993-48106493 GCF_040412425.1 Macrobrachium rosenbergii
AAGGTTAGCAGTACTCTTTGTTACTACAAACTGATGTAAAGAAGTGCATGCTGAAAAAAATTATAATTATAATAATAATAATAATGATAATGTATCATTTAATTTTCCCGTTGAATTAGTAGACAGCCATCATAATGGGCGATATATCATTCTGCTACCTGAAAGAAGGAGGAAATTTTACTATGCATTATTTTGACTTAACCATGAACGACTGTCATTCACGAAGCCAGATATACAGAATTAAAAGTACTATATTACCCTGGTGTTGGGTAGCGAAAGTTTCATAGTGGCGGCTACGTTATTCCAACACTCACCCCTTCCCTTACAAAATAGAAAAACAAAATGAAAAATAAAAAATAGCAAAAACCACATATGGCATACGTATGAAATTTTTTTTAATATATCCTGAGTGCAGTTCAGTTCATCGGGATCAGCAGATTTCCAAGTGCGTGCGTTTTTAATTAATTGGAATATGTCAAAGGGTAAAATAAAATTAGTTCTGCTGAAACCTGGATGAATATTATGTAGGGATAATTATCAGTAAAATATATGAGTATGGATTTCTCAGGACTGTTTCAGCGTGTCCCGATTATTATTATTATTATTATTATTATTATTATTATTATTATTATTATTATTATTATTATTATTGTTGTTGTTGTTGTTGTTGTTGTTGTATCCTCACAATCACTTTAGGGTAACATTATTCCTCACATTTATTTTCTTTTCGCTCTTCGGGCGTGACCTTGAATGACTTCGGTATTCTCGAAGATGACCCTTCTATACAATACACACCTCCCCTTTTTTTCAAATCCAAGAAAAACCAAAGGTTTGCTGTGTGATCCAGCAGAAAACATTGTTTAATTATTGCTGTTGCCTTTGATGACCCTGGCAATGTCTCTTCAGGGAATTCACAAATTCTTTTGATTAAATTTTGTTGGTGATGTTTGGGTATTTCAGTACAAGCATTATTTTTTCATTTTTTCATTTGCAATAGATGGCTCTGGAATCAACCTTGACCATGAATTTTCTGTATTTTTTTTAACCTTGTGTCTAGAGCAGCATATCAACCATTTTTTTTTTTTGCCTGATGTGTTAGAACAAAAATTAGGAGTAACAATTTTTACTCTAGCTTATTTTTTTTAAATTTCTTATAACTGGAATTAATTCCATTTTACGTTCAAATACGCACCAGGGGAAATAGGGCGCTTCGCTAAATTACCTCATTTGGCTTAAGTGCCCCTTTTGAACGAGCAGCGATTTTAATTGCCAATTTCTACAGCCAGGTAACTGGGGGACTTCAAAAGATGGCTAGTACAGTATGACCCTAAGCCATGTTTAGCTTTGGTTTTCGCATTTCATTGTATTTATAATATTAAACGTGGACGTGATATGACTGCTCGGGAATAATACGATAAACACCACCAATATGTAATGATTCTCTCTCTCTCTCTCTCTCTCTCTCTCTCTCTCTTTGTGATTTAGAAAAGTAAATTTTGACTATGCTTGCCACTTTGTCCATGACGAGAGTTTTCTTAATTCGTTCCGTAGTCTGAGGGAATGTTTCTTGAATAGAATTAATGTATTATTGTTGGTTTACTAATGACTTGTGTTTAGTGTTGTACTCGAAAACTTTGCAGCCTGCTTGGTTCCTGGGGTTATCGGTTAGTCATAAATATAACGGCGAATACAATCTAGCTATAGATGTAAGCTAAACAATAATGTCATACATTGGTCTAAGGTCTGAATATAAACCTGAACATTTTCACATCAAATAGCGAGGCCAGTGTTGATTTACCTGTTGATCCTGTGTTCAAAATGAGTCTCTCTCTCTCTCTCTCTCTCTCTCTCTCTCTCTCTCTCTCTCTCTCTCTCTCTCTCTCTCTCTCTCTCTCTTATTAGATTTTCTCAAGCGTATGATGTTGTCGCTTTCAGCAAGATGACATATTACAATTTACAATGGTCAACCGGATCGTTATGAGACGCTAGAAACTCCGTCCTTATCTTTGGTAACGATGATGTTTTTAACCGCGAATGGTTTCCAATTCTTTACGATGCACAAATATATTATAAGCATTCAGAAGACAACTTCACCCTAGCAGGAAAACGATGTTTTGATTCTCAGCCTGCATATGTTTTGGACTCATGACTTTTTATTATTTTCCGATTGACTCGTTGCTTGTTTTAACCTCGAACAGAATCTCCGGGCGGATGCAATGCTGTCAGTGCACTTCACATGATGCAATTTAGGTGGAAGTAAAGGGTGTTTGCAGTGTCCCTTCGGCTCCAAGCTGCACCCACTTTTTTACCCTCTTACTTCACCTCCATTCCCGCTTCCTTACTTCAGTTTTGCTGTCCAACCTCTCTATTACTTCTTAGTACATATGGTGTCTTCTCCCCAGTTCCACCTTTATATCCCTGACCTTCATCTCTTTTATTTTCTGGGTCTCTTTGTCTTGCAGTCCAACTACCCCACCAACTCTCACTTTTCACTGTTAAAGCGCAGAATAGCTGAAAGTTCCCCAGTAGCTTGGCTTGACAGCCTGAATTTCATGAAATCAATGAATTTGAGAGATTCGTGAATTCTGGTATTTTTTATTCTTTTTATATCTCTGAGGGTAAGAGTGAGAGAGCCAAAATAAAAAAAAGAAGTCCTTTAGTATACTTTGTATTGAGGTCTCTTCTGTTGAATATCATCCAATTTGACTTCAGGAACGCCATAAAGGTTTTAAAATCTGAAGTCCCCTACGTCAAAAAATAATTTCCAGCAGTCACGCCTGTCCTTGGTTTACTGGTCCTTTCGCGTCTGTAAGAATCTCCTTCCCTCCCCCGCCCTTCCTCTTTAAATAATCTACCCTATCCCGTATTACCTTCTTGTCTTAATCTATTACATGTCCGCTGAGGGAGGCAACTGTTCCTGAAATGCAGCATTATTCTTCCCATCATTTATGTGTGTGTGTATATATGTGTAATATATATATATATATATATATATATATATATATATATATATATATATATATATATACTGTATATGTGTGTGTGTGTGTATATGTGTAATTATATATATATATATATATATATATATATGTATATATATACACATATATATATATATATACACACACACATAAACGATGGGAAGAATAACGCTATATTTCAGGAGCGGTTGCCTCCCTCAACGGACAGGTAATAGATTAAGACAAGAGGTAATATGGGAAGGGCCGTAAGATAGATTATTTAAAGAGGAAGGGGTGGGGAAAAGGAAGAAAAGACTTTACAGATGTTTTAAAGATAAGTGCCAGTGCTAGCATATATATATGTATATATATATATATATATATATATATATATATATATATATATATATATATATATATGCTTTGCACTGTTGCAGGTTTTGCAATATTTCTCACGATAAGTGTTGACAGAATTTCACTGAGATTGCACCGAAATAGCTTAAACTTCATCGTGTTCAATAAAGACTGTGGCTTCCTAGTTGTTGCATCATATAATGTTGAATGACCTTCGAGCTTGTCGGATTTTACTCTTTTGAACACGACAGCCTTTTATAGAAGGTTAGTGAAGTTTTTTAATGGATTAGGAAAAAGAACTACCAAATATTAAGCAAATAAAAATACAAATACCCTGAAGTCTGAATGGATCTGAAACAGATTAGGAACAATAAGCGTTGTGCAATTCTGTCAAAAATGAGGAGGGATGGCTTTGATGAAATAGATTGAGATGGAGCGATTTTTATTGAAAATAAAAATGAGAAGATTTTTGACGAACAGATATCGGTTAGTGTTTGTCACTGGCAGCGATTTTGATCATGTTGCGATTTTGGAAAAGGGGTTTTTGATGGGGCCCATTTTAGAGTCATTTTTGACTGGGAAGTTTTTAACTAGGATGAATTTACAGCTTTGTGCGTTTGATGGAGACATATTTATAGTGCCTGTCACTTTTGATGGGGGCGATTTTACAGTGTTTGGCCTTTTTTGCTTCGGGCGATTGCAGTGTGGCGTTTTTGACGGGGATGATTTAATAGGAGGACGTTTTTGACGGTGCGTTTATGTCGTTTTTGATGGTGGTTAGTTGAAAGTGTGGTGTTTTTGCCGGGGTAATTTTACAGGAGGATGCTTTTGACGGTGAGTAATTTTATAGTAGAGGTTTCTTGACAGGGGCTGTTTTACAGTGGGTCGTTTTGACATGGACCTTCGCTCAGTCATTCAGGTACTGACCAGACCTGTCCTTGCTTAACTTTGCTGATCAAAAGACTAGTGTCATGGTCGACCGGCAGTAACAAGTTGCGCGTGTGTACGCATTGACAGTCAAAACTGTTATTACTGCAAGAGGAATTGAGTATACGAGGTCAGTTTATAGGGCTTAAGTTTAGGAAGAATTTGTGACTGGTTGTGCGTGTACAGATTTATCATATTTTTTTTGGGTTGCATTTAGATAAGATTAATTGATGCACTGAGGTAATGATGTTTGAGTAGGACTTTAACATAGATAATAAATAATCCAAAATGAGGAAAATGCCATATGAATAAAGCCAGTTATGGATATTTATATCTAGGTAGGACTGTAAGCATCATCCTCCTCATCATCATGGCCTCCAAAGCCATATCAAGCAAAGGACCTTTGTGAAATTCTGCCACTTACGCCTTTCCTGTACTATGCTCTCCGGGGTGGTGCAAAGGACATGTACAAACCATCTCCATCTCACTTTCATCATTATCTCCTCTACACGTGAAGCTTCAGCAGTTTCCCATTGAATATTTCAGGTGGAATTGGAGATGAGGTTTTATTTGAAAGGATTTGTGGGAGGAGGGGTTCTAGAAGGAATGAACGAAAATGATTGAACATGGTTTATGTTAATGGTTCCTAGAATAAATAAGGGGAGACGATTGAATGATAAAGTCAAAATAGACTGAAGCACTGATATTGAAATTCGTTACTAGTGATATATCTGAGGAGCGGAAGGAGACAGAAACTAAAATGAAGTGCAAAATTCATTTATGAAAAAGTTCTGTTGGAGGTCAGAACATTGGTGATAAATAATTATTTCACATATGTATATATACTGTATATGTGTGTATGTATTTGTATATATATATATATATATATATATATATATATATATATATATATATATATATGTGTGTGTGTGTGTGTGTGTGTGTGTGTGTGTGTGTGTGTGTGTGTGTGTGTGTGGGTGGGTGGGTGGGTGGGTGTGGACAACACACACACATATATGTATATGTATATACATATATATGTGTGTGTGTGTTCATTTGTAATTAAGCATTAGTTTTTCATATATTCATATTTCTGCAAACTAATATATACGTAAAGAGTGAAGGAGACACTTCAAAAATCCGTCTTCTTGTTTGAAGTTAAAACTGATGAATATTTGATTCAGTCGGAATGGGGAAGAAGAGTGAGGAGGAAAAGGAAGTGTCGGGTGTTATTGCAAAAAGCTCCTTCATGCAATGTGAGTTCAAAAGCTTTTCTTGTTTTATTACCTCTTTGGAGTGGTTCGTGCTTGAGGGAGCTCTTTGTGAGTTTAATAAAGACCTGGCTGGATGTTTGTAGTTCAAGGAGACCTGCAGGTGAAGTGTAGTTGTTGGTTTTTCTCTCGTTTATTGTATTTGCACTCTATTGTGTCGCGAATTCGGGATTTCTTTCGCTTCGGCTATGCATTTATAAGCTTCGCTGTTCAAAAGATTCTTTTTTCTTTTTATTTGGTACTTAATTCTGTTCAGTCCTTTAATTTTGGTGCTTTCCCAAGGCCATTTTTTTTATTGCGAAGGAAAATCTTCAGTTTATTCAGAAATTTTGTCCGTTCTGAAGAGCAGGGGTTAATGGTAATTTCGAATTTGTGATTTTATGGTAGCACCTCACTTAATGAGAACTCTCTCTCTCTCTCTCTCTCTCTCTCTCTCTCTCTCTCTAGTATTGCCTTTTGGCATTTTTAGAACATAGTGCGAGGCACTAGGTGAAATTAACGGTTATGTGAAATATAGGATGAAACTGACTTTTTTGTTACAAAAAATAACTTTTGTTTTGCTGAATAAGTTTGACTCTGTTTGTATATCAACCCGATTGCTTTACCAGTCGACAACAGTTCCTCATTCGACGGGTGGGTACCGTTCTCAGCTAGCACTCTGCTGGTCCCGCGTTCGATTCTCCGACCAGCCAATGAAGTATTAGAGGAATTTATTTCTGGTGATAGAAATTCATTTCTCGCTATAATGTGGTTCGGATTCCACAATAAGCTGTAGGTCCCGTTGCTAGGTAACCAGTTGGTTCTTAGCCACGTAAAATACGTCTGATACTTCGAGCCAGCCCTAGGAGAGCTGTTAATCAGCTCAGTGGTCTGGTTAAACTAAGGTACGAGTATACTTAATTTTAACTTAACCAGTCGACAAGCGAAAACGCTACGCTATTTTCAATAGTGGGAAAGGTATCAAGGTATGAAGTATCAGAGAGAGAGAGAGAGAGAGAGAGAGTTATTTAGTTTATTAAAAATATTGTATTGTATCCTCCGCAATACTTTAATCCCGCAATAATTATTTAGCTGGGGACTTGACCCCAGGGGAGGAAGCTTTAGCATCCTTATTCGGAAGAGGAATAACCTTGTAAATATTTGTTTATTTGTTTGAACTGATAAAGAATTATTCAGATGAGTAAATACCCTTAAATACGTAATAATACTCATGTGTTATATTGTCACATTCATACAGTTATATATGTACATATTTTTATACGGGAATACCTTTTAAGCACATGCATTTGCATAAAAACATGATCTATGCTTGCACAATTCTCCAATAAATGAAAACAGGAAATGTGTGTTTGTACGTAAGCATTAAATTGTTTGTGTTTGTGAATGAACGCCCACAGGACGTGATGGTTAATGCGATACTTTGATACTTGAGGTGTTGAACTTGCGCAGTCACGCGGAGTCTTTTCCTGTTTCTAGAAAGAACTAGATGGCGTTGTTAATATTCGGAATTAATTCCTGACAGATGCCGAGTCGAATGGCTTCTTGTGGCCGTTGCGTAATGTATGTGATGTTCTCTCGAAATTCATTTCAATGGTTCTGATTCGATGATGACGCCATGGTGGTGGTGGTGGTGGCGGGATTAAGGGCGCGTTCATGAAGTCTGGATGGTATGCTGGTGGAAAACGCTTTATTGTGGAGAGCTATTTAGAGAACGGTTAGCAGTGTTGCAGTTATTGATTATTATTATTATTATATTATTATTATTATTATTGTTTGGTTACTGTTATCATTAATGCTACTGTGTTTATTATTAGTATTGTTTTTATGGTTATTCTTGTTGTTACTTTATTATTATTATTATTATTATTATTATTATTATTATTATTATTATTATTATTATTATTATTATTATTATTGGGCGTGGGGCTGAACGTGATATGAATAACTTTTTTTTTTTTTTTTGTTCTCAATGGCAAGTATAGGAAGAG